>NC_079220.1:31265249-31452749 GCF_029633865.1 Lampris incognitus | reverse complement strand
AACCATCTATCTTGCCTGTCCAAAATGTGTACGTTGCTGTCCTTGAAGGAGTGTGTCTTCTCCTTTAGGTGTAGATAAACTGCTGAGTCTTGTCCTGAGGAGTTTGGCCTTCTGTGTTGGGCCATCCGTTTGTGTAGTGGTTGTTTGGTTTCTCCTATGTATAGGTCAGTGCAATCCTCATTGTATTGTACAGCATACACCAGATTGCTTTTTTGGGTGTGTGATACACGGTCTTTGGGATGAACCAGTCTTTGTCGGAGTGTGTTGCTGGGTTTGAAGTATACCAGGATGCGGTGTTTGTTAAAAATTCTCCTGAGTTTCTCGGAGACCCCAGAAACATACGGGATGACTATGTTATTCCTTCTATTCTTTTTCTCCTCATCGCTCACCCGGTTGGTCTTTTTGGAACATGTTGCAGTTTTCACAAATGTCCAACTGGGGTACCCACAGGTTTTTAAAGCTGCTCAGGTGTTTGTGTTCTTCCCGTTGGGCCTGAGTGCTGCTGGGCACATTGTCAGCTCTGTGTTGCAGAGTTCTCATGACGCTCAGTTTGTGTTCCAGAGGGTGGTGTGAGTCGAAAAGTAGATATTGGTCTGTGCGTGTAGGTTTCCTGTAAACCCCAATGTGGAGGATCCTGTCTTCCCCAATGTGGACGTCACAGTCCAGGAAGGGCAAACTGTTGTTCTTTACATCTTCCCTTGTGAACTTAATGTTATTGTCCACTGAGTTGATGTACGACCATCGCTGCTTAACATCGGATCACAAAGAGCCATGCACATCAATAGCTCTGATAACGACTCCAAAGAGGATAAATATCTGAGTTTCATCACCAGCCAGTCAGACTAGCTTGGTCTAGTCAGAAAGGCACGAACTGATGAAGCCCCTTGGATGAGAGCCGAAACGTCTTGACGAATATATACCAAGTCCATTTGCACTTGATTCAATTTCTTTGGATAACCATGACCTGGATGAATGAGAACATTCACAGACATGAGTGCATCTGACCATATGTAAATCTAACATAGGGAGACACCTAAATCTTTAAGTGATATCTAGTTGCTTTTTTTCTGGAAAGGAGTCTATTAATTAAGAGATGTTCATAAGTGAGGGTAATTCATATGTACAGTAACTGATTTGAGCAAGTTGGACGAGGCGACTTACAAAATTTCGATGAATGATTTAACTGCAGTATCTCAGTAACAGAAAGTGGTGCTATGCTGAGTAACTTGATAAAGGTTTGGCATGTGCCTCTTGAGAATGAGTGTATCATAACTGTTATATTCAGTGAGCCAACAACAAAACTGGGGGTCCACAGAGCAGTTCGATGCAACATAACATTTCTTTACTTCCCAACGCACACACACGTAAAGCTGTCAACTGTTGTAAAACACCAAAACACGGTACTCACATACACAACATTTTCCCCCCTCCTATATACATCTGTAACACAAAGATGTGAACAGTGCTCAATTACCATAATTCAACCAGGAGCTAAACAGTGTTCAATTATTATAACTCAACCATAAGCTAACACACCTGAGAGGAACAGAACTAGGTATGGAAAGAGGTATCAAAGTCCTTAAGGTGGGCAGGGCAAGTCCGTACCTGTGTAGACTGACCCTCAGCCTTGACAACCGGTTCTGGTTCTGGCTCCTGAGGCTCAGGTGGAAGGTCGGGTGCGGACTGTACTGGCGATGGCTCAGACCAGCCGGTTACTGTAGTGGAATGTGGAGGAGACTCGTGTATAAACTGGAGGAGGTGCAAGCACTTTCCTGAGGCAACTGGCGTGCCAACATGAACCGTCACTCAGTCTGAATGTGGCAGCCCCCAGCTTGTGTGTGACTTGCAGGGGCTGAGACCAGAATGTGCTCATTTTATTAACTCCCTAGGGCCAACATGTTTTCACCCAGTCCGACACCTGAATGTGAAGCTTACTTGCCCTACTTGCATTGTCGAAGTATTGCTTCATCTCCCTCTGGCGCCTAGCCACGGCCTGTTTTGCTTGGGCCCGTCGAGCTCTGTGTGCTGCCATGCCCCAGGCCCTGACCCTATCCAGGGGGAGCTCCATCTCATGTCCCAACATTAGGGATGCCAGAGAGCTATTAGTGGTAGAATGCTGACTCGCCCTATAGTGCATCAATGTTTGATTCTTGACAGTCTGGAACGAGCACCCCTGGAACAGGTGTGCTCTAATACCATTCTTAAGAGTCTGATTAAAATGCACTACCCCTCCATTGGCCTGAGGGTGAAAGTAGGCAGTGTGGAGGTGCTTAATACCTCTGCTACGGAGGTAGGAAGATAATTCTGTGGAGGTTAGCTGCAGCCCATTGTCTGTGGTAATGGACAGAGGCAGACCCCATCTTGCAAACAATATCTCAAGGACATCAATAATGGCCCTAGTGGTGACTGTTCCCACCAGAACAACCCCCGGCCATTTTGAATGGAGGTCGTACACCACCATCAAGAACCGCTGATGATGAAGGACCCCTCGTCCATGTACTTCGCCGAAATGGTTCCAGGGACGGGCTGGCCATGCTAAAGGTTGTAAGGGCGGTGAGGCTGGCGATCCAGTTTTACCACTGAGGAGGGATGCAGCGCAATCCCTGACCAGTGCTTCAATGTCATGGTTGATGCCTGGCCACCACCACACCAAGTCTCTGCGTCACTGTTTGAGCTTCACTATGCCCAAGTGACCCTCGTGCACCATGGATAAAAAACATCCGCGCAGGCTACTCGGGACCACAGTGCAAAGCCCCAGGGAGACACAGACATCTTCCCAGCAGGAGAACTCGTGTTTGACACTAGCATAAGGTGCCAATTCGCAGGCACTTGTGATAGCCATCTGGCATATATGTACGTGTCTGCTACCACGTTATCCCTCCCCGGAGTAAACTTCAGCATATAGCTATACTGTCTGAGGGGGTCAGCCCACCTGTGTAGCCGCAAGGGCTTGTGGCCTGAGCCTGAGGCCAACAGTAGCATGATGAGTGCCTGGTGGTTGGTCTGGAGTGTGAACTGACATCCGTACAGGTCAAGATGCCATCGTTCACACTTCCAGATGCAAGCCAGTGCCTCCCATTCACCCACTAAATAGCGTTGCTCTGTGGGAGACAGGGCCCTGGAGACGAAGGCCATGGGTCTCTTGATGCAGTGCTGCTCCTGAGAGAGTACGGCCCTCGCTGCTCCAGCAGAGCCATCGCAGGTGACCATAGTAGGGCATGACAGGACAAAATGAGCCAGCACAGGTGCAGTGGTAAGTTGGTTCTGCTTCCGAACATGCTGCTGTCCAGGTCCATGGCACATCCTTCCTGAGGAGCTAGTGGAGGGGTGCTGTGATCTGGGAATACCCAAGCAGAAAACAGAGGTAATAGGCCGTCATACCCAAGAATGAGGCAGACAATGGGCCGCAGCTAACCTCCGCAGAATCCTTTTCTCTTACCTCCGCAGCAGAGGCATTAAGCACCTCTGCACTGCCTACTTTCCCTAGCTGCACAGTGCATGATTTGAATGCAACATGGTAGTTGGAAACATGCCAAATCACAGTGTGATCAGGTAGGTTCACTGGAGACTTGGCTTGAACAGTGTTACTAGCAGGGCCTGAGCGGCACATTTTGGCAAAATGGTTAAATCTGTTACAGTTCTTGCATCTCTGTCCCCGAGCCGGGCAGTTCAGCGCCCTAGTATTATGTAGTATTATGAGAGATAGCCCCACAATTGCCACAACACTACCTTTTAAGTTGCCTGTGTGTCTCCTGCACGAGAATGTCACTGTCCGAATTTACGCTACGTGCAGAGGAAGACGTGACAGGCTCTGTGTGCGCTGGCTGGAGCTGTTGCGTGAGGTCAGGGGAAGGCTGCTACATGCGCGTCGGGTTACTAGTTAACATAGAGGCGCATTTCTAGCACTGACTCGACCTTCAGTGACAAATCGTCTTGATTCCAAAATCAGTGTCTCCCTCGTCTTGTCACACAACGTCCCACAAATTAGCTGGTCTCTGACCATTTCACCACGCAGCTCACCGTAACTGCAATGGCCAGCTAACTCCCTCAGGTTAGCCACGTAGTGACCGACTCACCAGGCAGCTGGGCTCTTTTCCTCAGGCAGTACCGGCGTTGCAGAACCCACTGCTTACCAGCGAAATGGTTGTGGAGCAATCGGACAAAGTCTGCATAGGAAGCAACTGGGGAAACGGTTCCTGAAATTGCTTTACATAGCCTCTGTCCCTCCTTGGCAGTGGCAGCGTATTGTTGTAGTATATGGTTTTGAACATATATACATGGAGTAATACGGGGGTGAGCCTATACTATAGGTAATATGACGAGCGGCCAGTATGCGTGCTCTCAGGCGGATGTACATAAGCAGAACTGAAGTCTGTTGGGATACGCATGCACGGTTGTTGTTCTTTGTTCCAGAATAAAGTTCATAAAAAGGACTACCCGTCAGTCTCCTCATCAATATAAACCACAATATGGTGTCAGAAGTGGCGGCGTTTGATGTTTAATCGTCGAGGAAGACAAGAGACCGAGGGAAGAGAGCGGTGAGCTTGTTGAAAAGTCCCAGTGACTAAACATAAACGTGTTAGGTCCGACGGCGCTAAAGTCAATAGTGTTTGGGGTTACGCTAACGCGGAAGAGAAAACAAAATGGAACAATTTAAATCACCTTCTCCGTTAGTATATTAGGCAACATATGTGAAAACTGGCGCAGATGGGAGCAAAGACATTGTACATGACGACAACTGAAATGTCGAAAAAGGAAAAGGAGGTGCAAGTGGCAATATTACTGCACACACTAGGCGAAGAAGCGCTCGAGGTGTACAACACACTCGATATAGCCAGAGCCGAGCATGTGGACCACATATTGCAGGCTTTCAGAGACTACTGTTGTCACAGCCCCTTGTCCTTGACACCTGCTCACCTCTCCTTCACCCTGGCACACCTGCCCGTGGTTTCAATCGGCACACCTGCTGGCCATCAAGCAATCACCCCCTCTCCCTAGACACCTGCTCACTCCTCCTTCACCCCGGCACACCTGCTGGCCATCAAGCAATCGCCCTCACCCTTAAGAAGCCTCCACTGTGGACCAGTCTTCGCTGGAAGGTTGCCATTCATGGTTTGTTGCCTAAAGGTTATTGGACATCCAGTCCCAGTCCTAGCCTGCATTCTCTGACGTTCATAGTTTTTTGCATTCTTGCCTGCCTGTCTGATTTTTTGCTCTCTGCTCTTCAGGACTTCAGCCTGCCAGTCTACCTGCCACTGAGCCACCTCCTGCTCTACCCCTGGGATCGGCCACTTCAATAAAGACTTGATTTCTTCCCTTACCTGGTTGTTCCGTCTGCTTTTGGGTTTTTCCAGATATGTGACAGTACGTTCCAGCCACTATGGACCCAGCAGACCATTCCACCACAGACCTGGCCACGGTCTGCCAGGCTGTAGCCAACCAGGAATCGGTCCTCGGCCAGCACAGCCAGGTGCTACAGGGGATGGCTGACGCCCTCCGTGAGCTCAGCTCAAAGATCTCCAGAATCCAGACCCAACTTAGTGCCTCCCCTAGCCCGGGACCCGCCCCTCCAGCTCTGCAACCCTCAGCGCCATCAACTTTGGCTAAGGAACCGTGGGTTGCCTCCCCCCCGATAAGTATGATGGAGATTTTGCACTTTGTCGCCCTTTTTTGAAGCAGTGTGAGATTGTGTTTAACCAGCAGCCCCAGTCATATTCCACGGATGGAGCCAAAGTCGCTTACATCATGGGTCTTCCCCGGGGAAACGCTCTGGATTGGGCTACAGCGGTGTGGGAGATGCAGGCCCCCACTTCCTCATCCTATGCTGAGTTCACCACTGCTTTTCGCCAGGTTTTTGATCATCCCGTGTGGGGAAAGGATGCTTCAAAAAGACTGATCTCTCTCCGCCAGGGTTCCCGCAGCGTCGCTGACTACTCAATTGAGTTCCGTATGCTATCAGCGGAGAGTGGATGGAACAACGAGTCCCTCCAGGCCGGGTTTTCCAACGGTCTAAGCGAATCCATAAAGGACGAATTGATTTCCTACCCCGAGCCTGGAGGGTTGGAGGAATTGGTTACCCTGGCCATTCGTGTGGACAACCGTCTCCGGGAGCGGAGGAGAGAGAGGACGCGCCGCTATCCTGGTCACACCAACTTTCCCCAGGCCACACCTCCAAACTTTGGGGGCCGAGCTCGCTCGCCTGAGGCTGACATCCTCCGAGAAAGCCGGAGGCGTGATTTTTCCCCAGCTTTGGAGCCGATGCAACTCGGCCGCTTCCGGCTCAACACGGAGGAGCGTCAATGCCGCATCACCGAGAACAGCTGCTTGTATTGTGGTCAGCCTGGTCACTTTCTCACCTCCTGCCCTCACCGTCCATCAAACTAGCAGGCTCACGAGGGAGGGGGAGGATCCTCGCGAGCCCAACTGTCTGCCCTCTGTCTCCTCGTCCACGTACCCAGTTGCAAGCTACCATCAGTTTTAAAGGTCAGTCCACTAAACTTTTGGCTTTAATTGACTCTGGAGCTGATGAAAGCTTTTTGGATGCAAGTGTTGTGAAGCAGTTAGGTCTTGCCACTGTGAGTCTGGACCAGCCTCTTGAAACTAATGCCCTGGATGGATGTCTCCTGGGCCGGATAACCTTTAAGACCGAGCCTGTGCACCTCCTGTTGTCGGGAAACCATCAAGAGGAGTTAAGTTTTTCTTGTTATCAATTCTCCATTTGTTCCCATTATACTTGGTCATCCCTGGCTGGTTAAGCATAGTCCCCATATTGATTGGTCATCGGCCAGAATTTCAAGTTGGAGTCCCATCTGTCATGCCATATGCCTCCAGTCTGCTCTGCCTCAGTCTGTCCCCTGTCAGGTGTCAAGCCCTGAGACCTCTGACCTGTCACTGGTGCCTCCAGAGTACAATGACCTCCAAGCCGTGTTCAACAAACGGCAAGCTCTCTCCCTGCCTCCTCATCGCCCCTATGATTGCGCTATTGACCTGCTGCCGGGCGCTCCCCTCCCCAGCAGCCATCTATATAGCCTCTCCAAGCCTGAGCGGGAGTCCATGGAGAGGTACATCAAGGACTCCTTGGCTGCTGGTCTTATTCGCCCTTCATCATCACCCCTTGGTGCGGGGTTCTTTTTTGTGGCCAAGAAGGACAAGACCCTCCGGCTGTGTATTGACTATAGAGGCCTCAATAACATCACGGTCAAGAATAAGTATCCTCTGCCCCTCATGCCTTCTGCTTTTGATTCTCTCCAGGCAGCCACAGTGTTCACTAAACTAGACCTCCACAATGCTTACCACCTGGTCTGGGTTCGAGACGGAGATGAATGGAAAACTGCCTTCAACACCCCCCTGGGGCATTTTGAATATCTGGTGATGCCGTTTGGTCTCACTAATGCCCCAGCTATCTTCCAGAGTCTGGTCAATGACATCCTACGTGACATGTTGGATCGTTTCGTTTTTGTTTACCTGGATGATATCCTGATTTTTTCCAGAGACCTGTCAGAGCATGTCATGCACGTCCGCCAAGTCCTTCAGCGGCTTCTGGAGAACCACCTTTTCGTAAAAGCAGAGAAGTGCGAATTCCATGCTCCTTCAGTCACCATCCTGGGCTACATCGTGGCCGATGGGCAGGTGAGAATGGACCCACCAAGGTCAGAGCCGTTCTTGAGTGGCCAAGCCCGACCAGCCATAAGCAGCTTCAGAGGTTCCTCGGTTTTGCCAACTTCTACAGACGGTTCTTCCGCAATTACAGCCGTGTTGCGGCCCCACTAACCGCTCTTACCTCCACCTCCAGACAGTTCCTGTGGACCCCTGTAGCAGAGGCAGCTTTCCAAGCCCTCAAGCACCGCTTCACCACATCTCCTATCCTCATACAACCAGACCCAACCGAGCAGTTCGTTGTAGAAGTGGACACCTCTGAGATTGGGGTGGGGGCGGTCCTTTCTCAGCGATCCAGGGAGGATGGCAAGACACACCCCTGTGCCTTCCTGTCTCACCGTCTCTCCCCAGCTGAAAGGAACTACGATGTGGGGAATCGTGAGCTCCTGGCAGTGAAATTGGCACTGGAGGAATGGCGACATTTTCTGGAGGGGTCTGAGCTTCCTTTTATAGTGTGGACTGACCATAAGAACCTGGAATACATCCAGTCAGTAAAACGACTCAACACGCGCCAAGCCAGGTGGGCGCTCTTTTTTGGTCGTTTTAATTTTTCTTTGACTAACAGACCTGGTTTCAGAAATGCCAAGCCCGATGCTCTGTCTCATGTGCATGGGAAGGAGTCTGAGCCCAAGCTCCAACCTGACACCATCGTTCCCTCTACCTGTGTGGTTGCGGCTGCGGCTGTCACCTGGAACATTGAAAGGGAGGTCATGGCAGCACAAAAGACTCAGCCCGACCCAGGTAACGGTCCCCCTGGGCGCTTGTTTGTTCCAGATGCTGTTAAATCTAGTGTGTTGCAGTGGGCTCACTCTTCCAAACGTACCTGCCATCCTAGAGTAACCCGTACCCTAGCCTTCCTCCGTAGGCGGTTCTGGTGGCCTTCCATGACGGAGGATACTGGGTCTTTTGTTTCTGCCTGTCCTGTTTGTGCCCAGAATAAGCCCTCCACTCGGGCCAGTGCCGGTCTGCTGCGCCCCCTGCCTGTTCCACACCGTCCCTGGTCACATCTGTCCTTGGATTTCATCTCTGGTCTGCCCGCCTCCGACGGTAACACCGTTGTACTGACTGTTGTTGATCGCTTCAGTAAATTTGTTCATTCTTTGCCCCTGTCTAAACTGCCTTCGGCCCGAGACACTGCGGATCTGCTGGTCAGGGAGGTTTTCCGGGTCCACGGTCTTCCCCATGATATAGTGTCTGACCGTGGTCCCCAGTTCACTTCTGCTGTCTGGAAGGCTTTCTGCTCTGCCATCGGCGCCACCATCAGCCTGTCATCGGGGTTCCATCCTCAGACCAACGGCCAGGCCGAGAGGGCCAACCAGGTATTGGAGACTGTTCTCCGCTGTCTGGTGTCTGCCAACCCATCCTCTTGGTCCTCACAACTTCCCTGGGTAGAATATGCCCATAACACCCTGCCATCGTCTGCTACTGGGTTGTCCCCTTTTCAATGTCTTTACAGCTATCAGCCTCCCCTTTTTCCTTCTCAGGAGGTAGACATTCCGGTTCCGTCTGTCCAGGCCCATGTCCGTCGGTGCCGTCGGACCTGGCGGCAAGCCCATGCTGCACTGCTCAGGGCCTCCGGCCGTTACCAGCGCTTGGCGGCTCGTCATCACACCCCTGCTCCGGACTACTCCCCCGGTGACCAGGTATGGCTCTCTACCAAGGACCTACCCTTGAAATCGGACGCTAAAAAACTGTCCCCCAGGTACATTGGTCCCTTTTCCATTGTCAAAGTCATTAACTCCTCTGTGGTCCGTTTGAAGCTGCCCCGCACTCTCCGGGTTCATCCTTCCTTCCATGTGTCCTGCCTCAAACCCGTCTCTACCAGCCCTCTAGTTCCTCCGCCCCCACCTCATTGTATGATCAACGATCATCCTGCTTACACTGTTCGTCGTCTCCTGGACTCTCGTCGCCGCGGTCACGGCCTGCAGTATCTCTGTAGGGGACCGAGCCGGCAAGGATGAGGAAGACAGGTGTTTTCCAGAAAAAAGGGGTTTTATTTACCCAAAAATGCAAAAAAAAGTACTTTACAAAAGATAGAACAAAAGTCTGGGCCCATAAAAGAGGTCAAAATAACAGAACTTAAATCAAGCAATACACTCAATATAAAGTGAGCTAACTGAAACAAACTAACAGAATGACTGCCCAACAAAAGACAAAACAGACCTTACTAACTAGACACAAAGGGACACATATATAGTGGCTGATCAGACCAACTACACACAAGGAGGGGCGACATACAAACACTAAACACTACTGACTAAATTACAAACAAAAGAAAACAGGGCAATCAGATAACCAGTATAAATACACTCAACTTCTAACCTAACAAAATAAATCAATAAACTAATACAACCCGAAACATTACTAAACTCTAAACTAAATCCCCAAATCCCCCCATGATGTGACCGACACTTGGTTTGGCCCAATTGGCCACTTCCTCCATAAAAGGGCTGTGCTTCCAGGGGCGGATCCTTTTGCCCAAGCCTCACAGGAAGCCCCTCGGCAGCAACAGCACCCTCTGCAATTTAGATCAGTTGTGAGGCCACAGGTGTGGCCATCACACACTCCCCCCCCCTTTGGAGTCTTCGCTGGGACAGCGAGAGAGATAGTCCGCAGTAGTGTTATCTTTGCCAGGGATGTGATGCACTGTAAACTGGAATGGTTGCATGGCAAGATACCACCGGGTGATTAGTCCATTAATGTCTTTCATCCTCTCCAGCCATTGTAGAGACTTGTGGTCAATCTCCAAGGTAAACTCTCTCCCCAGGAGGTAATACTTAAAGGAGTCCAAGGCCCACTTGACCGCCAGGGCTTCTTTCTCCACTGTTGAATAGCAGACCTCCCTGGGGGATAGCTTCCAACTGATGTAGGCCACAGGATGGCAGTCCTCTTTTGGTCCCTGTAGAAGCACAGCTCCAACACCTCTCTCAGATGCATCAGTTTGCAATATGAAATGTTTGTCAAAATCTGGACTGTGAAGAATAGGGTTCTTACTCAGGGATCCCTGCATGTCCTTGAAAGCTGCCACTGCTTCAGCTGTCCACTGGACGTGGTTGGGGCATCTCGAGCCAGTTCGGTCGGTCAGCAGAGCAGCTCTGGGTGAGAAGTTTGGTATGAACCGATGGTAGAAGCCAGCCATCCCTAGGAAAGATCTGAGCTGCTTCCTAGTTTGTGGGAGAGGGCAGGATTCAATTGCAATGACTTTATGAACCTGTGGTTTTATCAACCCACCTCCAATGGTAAAGCCAAGATACTCAGTTTCCCTTCTGGCGAGGACACACTTTGCTGGATTGATTGTCAGGCCTGCCGACTGCAGGCGTTCCAGGACTTCCTTCGGGTGTCCCAAGTGCTCCTCCCAGGTGGCGCTGTAAATCACAATATCATCAAGATATGCACATGCAAAATCATAAAGCCCACAAAGTACCTGGTCCATCAGTCTTTGAAAAGTTGCAGGGGCCCCATGCAACCCGAACGGCAAGACAGTAAACTGGAAGAGCCCCCAGGGAGTCTGGAAGGCTGTCAGTAGCCCTTGCAGAGGTCAATCATAGTCAGGTATTTTGCTTTCCCCAGGCGCTCTAAGAGGTCATCAATCTGTGGAGTGGGATACGAATCAAACTTTGAGATGGAGTTCAGGTACCTGAAGTCGATACAGAATCGGATTGTTCCATCCTTCTTTGGGACCAAAACCACAGGATTACACCACTCACTTTTTGAAGACTGAATAATTCCTAAGGACAACATGAGGTCCACTTCCTTCTTCAGCAATACCAGGAGGCGTTCTGGTATCCTGTAACTCATCCGTCTCACAGTTGCATCAGGTTTCAGTACAATATCATGCTCCACAAGATTGGTGCAGCCTGGGTACTCTTGGAATATTTCTGGATCAATCAAAGTCTTCACCTGAGTCTGCTGGTCTTCAAGAAGGTGGCCCACATCCAGGTCAAAGGATATCTTGTGCAGGTAGGTACTGATCATCTACCTCCTCTTCCTCCTTCACAGCCTGGATCAGCAGCACTGTGGCTCCCTCCTCAACCCTTGGAACCCACTCTTTGAGGAGGTTCACATGAAGCACACGACTGGACTGCTGACGCCCTGGGTTGGAGACTTGATAGGTGGTGGGCCCAAGCTTCTTCTGGACCTCAAAAGGCCCCTGCCACTTTACCAGCAGCTTGCTGTCACTCGTTGGCAGCATGACCAGGACCTTTTGACCTGGGTCAAAGCTTCTCTGTCGGGCTGACTGGTCATACCAGGTCTTCTGGTGCTGCTGGGCCTCCGCCATGTGTGCCTCAGCCAATTGACTCATCCTCTGTAGTTTCTCCCTCATCTGTACAACATAAGAAATGGCATTAACAGGCCCCTCCCTCCTGTGATCCCCCTCCCAGGTGTCCCGTAGTAAGGCCAGAGGGCCCCTCACCTCATGACCATAAAGAAGTTCAAAAGGGGAGAAGCCTGTGGAGGCTTGGGGTACCTCCCTGTAGGCAAAGAGAAGGTAAGGGAGCCACTGATCCCAGTCAGATCCAGTCTCATTCACAAACTTATGGAGCATTTGTTTGAGGGTTTGGTTGAAACGCTTCGTCAATCCATCCGTCTGCGGGTGGTATGGGGAGGTGCGCACCCTCTTTATGCCCAGACGCAGGTAAACCTGTTTCAAAAGGTTAGACATGAAGTTAGTGCCCTGGTCTGTTAAGATTTCACGAGGAAACCCCACTCTTGAAAAGAACTGAACCAGGGAAAAAGCCACAACTTTTGCTTCAACAGATTTCAGTGGGAAATCTTCAGGAGATTTGGTGCCATAGTCTGTAATGACCAACATGTAGCAGTTTCCTGATTTGCTTTTTTCCACAGGACCAACAATGTCCATCCCCAGGCGTTCAAAAGGAGTAGTGATGATCGGCAGTGGCTGGAGGGGCCTCGAATTTTTGTCTTTTGGCACTGAGGGCAACTCCTGCAGAACTGGGCAACATCTAACCTCAAGCCTGGCCAGTGGAAATGGGACCTAATGCGAGCAGTGGTCTTGTTTTTCCCTAGGTGGCCAGCCCAGGGAATTGAGTGGCCCAAGGTAAGCACCACATCTAGGGCTGCCTGCGGGACCACTAATTGCTTACCCTGGCCATGCTGATGGTAAAGAACACCATTCTGAAGGACATACTCCTCCCTCACGCCATCAGGCTCAGTCTCTAGCTCCCCCTCCTTAGCTCTCTGCAAAAAGGTGGACAAAGTTGGATCGTTTTTCTGCATTTGGATTATGTTGTCAGGTATTTGAAAACCTAAGGGCATGTCTGGAGCAGCCTCAGCTGATGGTTGTACAACAGTGTGTTTGAATTTCTCTTGCCTCCTTTGGCTATGGGGCTTCCGACACTTCCCGGGCTGTGTGTCAAGCTCAACACCATAGAAGGGCAAGGCACTGAGGGCTAGGGAATCTGCATCCACATGCTTAGCTTGTGCTCTGGTGACTGCAACATTACAGCTCTGCACTGGATTCAACAGGTCAAAAAGTACAGGCAGGTCATCACCCAAAATCACTGGAAAAGGCAAGTTGTCTGCAACTCCAACATTTAACAGATAAGCCTGTCCTTGTACTTCAACATAAAGGTCAGCAGTAGGGTAAGGCTTCTCATCACCATGTACACAGCAAATGGGGATAGCCTCAAGGGTGCAGATAGCATTAGCTGGCACATATTTTCTGTGTATGAGAGTCTGAGTACTGCCAGTATCAATCAGGGCTCTGAGGTCTTCTCCATTTACCTTGACATTGATCATTTTCCTGGGCTGGTTACTATGAGGTTTAATGTCAACACTTTGGCGTGGAACAAAACACATTTGAGTGAGTTTGGCTGGATTCTTTGGGCACATTGGTTTAATATGGCCTTCCTGTCCACACAGATAACAAACGGGTGTTCTGCTAGGAGCTCTTGATTGTACTTGTTGATTCTCCCTTACGGGAGGCTTACCCACACCTAGCGATGGCCTCTGGTGGTGTTGAGGGGGTGTTGGCCTGCGGATGTCCTTCCCAGTCTTCCAGGTGATGTTACTCCATGGCTGGTTCTTTTTCTGGGCGGCCACAAACACATCAGCCAGAGCGGCAGCTCCAGCAGCTGATTTTGGACCATGTTCTTTTACCCAAACCTGAAGCTCAGGAGCCAACATTCTCAAGTATTGTTCCATAATAATTATTTCGCCAATTTCTTGAGCAGTTTTACCTTGAGGGTGGATCCACTTTCCATACAGCTCCTTCAGCCTCACATATAGCTCCTTGGGGCTCTCATCAGGTCCAACATCTAGGGAGCAGAACCTCTGCCTGTAGGTCTCAGGGCTTATGTCATATTTTTCCAGAATAACAGCTTTTACATTTTCATATTCAAAGGACTCATCAACATCCATATGGACATAAGCTCCTCTGGCCTTACCAGTCAGAAGTGAAATTAGTCGGAAAACCCAGTCAGTTTTTGGCCACCGACATGCTGCTGCGATTCTCTCAAATGTAATGAGAAAGTGTTCAACATCATCAGTTTCTGTTAATTTCTCTAGTCTAGGTTCATGAGAAAAGTGAAACTGACCTGATGGATATTTGACAAAGTGGATGGGTTCTGATGAGGCCGCAGCTTGGGCCTGCTGGTAATAATGATCTGCATCAGGAGTCTCCAGAGGATCTGTCACCGTTGAAGTGAGCTCTGGTACCGGAGATGTGTGAACCTGAACCTCCTGCTGCAAAAGCCTGAACTGATGTTGAAGCGCTTGGAACCGTTGCTCCTGCCGTGTAGCTTCCTCCTTCAATTTCACCTCACGGGCATCCTGTTGCCCCATGAAGGCCTGAATAATACCGGTCAGGTTTCCCAGTGTTGGCTCTCTGCTCTCTTCACCCTCAGTGCCTAATGCTCCTTTTAAAGCTCCATCCTCCAACTCTTCCTCACTCTCAGGCTGATCTTCTAGCCCTATGAGCGGCTTCTTATTACCTCCTCTTCCAGCTTTTCCTCCACGGTGCATGTCTTCACAAAGTGGAGGCGGGGAAAGAAGAAAAGAAGAAAAAAAAAGGTAGGGGAAAAAAAAACCTGTGTCCTCAACTGGCTGATCCCACCGCTGCCACCAAATCTAGCGGACCGAGCCGGCAAGGATGAGGAACACAGGCGTTTTCCAGAAAAAAGGGGTTTTATTTACCCAAAAATGCAAAAAACATTACTTTACAAAAGATAGAACAAAAGTCTGGGCCCATAAAAGAGGTCAAAATAACAGAACTTAAATCAAGCAATAAACTCAATATAAAGTGAGTTAACTGACTAAATTACAAACAAAAGAAAACAGGGCAATCAGATAACCAGTATAAATACACTCAACTTCTAACCTAACAAAATAAATCAATAAACTAATACAACCCGAAACATTACTAAACTCTAAACTAAATCCCCAAATCCCCCCATGATGTGACCGACACTTGGTTTGGCCCAATTGGCCACTTCCTCCATAAAAGGGCTGTGCTTCCAGGGGCGGATCCTTTTGCCCAAGCCTCACAGGAAGCCCCTCGGCAGCAACAGCACCCTCTGCAATTTAGATCAGTTGTGAGGCCACAGGTGTGGCCATCACAATCTCGTTGACTGGGAGGGATATGGCCTGGAGGAAAGGTGTTGGGTCCCTCGTCGCCTTGTCCTGGACGCGAACCTCGTCCGGGACTTCCACAGGACGAACCCTGACGGGCCTGGTGGGTCACCCGGTGGCGCTCCTCGGAGGGGGGGTACTGTCACAGCCCCTCTCCCTTGACACCTGCTCACCCCTCTTTCACCCCGGCACACCTGCTGGCCATCAAGCAATCACCCCCTCTCCCTTGACACCTGCTCACCCCTCCCTCACCCTTAAGAAGCCTCCACTGTGGACCAGTCTTCGCTGGAACATTGCCATTCATGGTTTGTTGCCTAAAGGTTATTGCACATCCAGTCCCAGTCCTAGCCTGCATTCTCTGATGTTCATAGTTTTTTGCATTCTTGCCTTGCCCATTCTTCAGGACTTCAGCCTGCCAGTCTACCTGCCACTGAGCCAATTCCTGCTCTATCCCTGGGATCGGCCACTTCAATAAAGACTTGATTTCTTCCCTTACCTGGTTGTCCCGTCTGCTTTTGGGTTTTTCCAGATACGTGACAACTGTACGCCAAAGAAAAACTTGGTATTTGAGAGGCACCAATTTTGGACGTATGCAATGCAAGAACCGATGCACATTGACAAATTTGTCACAAAGCTAAAACACAGGAGCAAAGACTGTGAGTTCGGTATAACCGAAAATTACATGCTGAGAGACAAAATCGTTTTCAGTGTTACAGATAAGCATCAGAAAGAGAAACTGCTGAGAGAACCTAACCTGACTTTAACTAAAGCCATTGATATTTGCAGGGCATCGGAGATAGCCAAGGAGCAAATCAGCATCATGGTGTGCGCAAAGAAGGAAAATGAGGTGCATGCAATAACGGAGGCAACAAGACCAATAAGGCAAAATAAAGCTAATGTCAACAAAACAGCGTTCAATGCTCATCATAAAAAAGAGAAATATGTCAACCAAACAAAAGTATGCAACAGATGTGGAAAGACACATGGCCCAAAACCATGTCCAGCATATGGAAATAAGTGCAGAGCTTGTGGGTAGGGCAATCACTTTGCCAAGATGTGCAGAATGAAAGGAGTGCAAGCAGTGCAGACAGTGGATTAACTATTTGTGGGCGATCTGGAGTGCACCCAGGTAAATGCACTGAGTAAAGCTAGTGATATGCTGTGGCGAGCTACTTTGTCAATTAGAGGAGTGTCCATCATCTTTAAACTAGACGCAGGTGCTGATGCTAGTGTTCTCCCTCTAGAACAGGTCAGAAAACTCCCAGGCAAAGTACGCCTTAGTCCCACAAACACAGTATTAAGAGCTTATGGAGGTAACCAGATAAAGCCAGCTGGTAGAACCTACCTGAAATGCAGTACAGAGTGAGCAGAGTCCAAGCTCCAGTTCTATGTCATTAAGCAGTCAGCATCTCCAATTCTTGGAAGGGCAGCATGTGAGGAGTTGAACTTGGTCAGACGTGTTGATGAAATCAAGGAGAGCTCACCTGCAACCAAAGAAGAGCTGGTGAGGCAGTATCCAGAGGTGTTCCAGGGGCTTGGGGGGTTTCCTGGTGAGCCTCATATTCACATTGACCCAGAAGTGACCCCCATGATCCGTTCAAGCGTCTCCCATTTGTTATAAAATCAGCCAGCGAAGTCTTCCAACAGAAGAACAGTGAAACATTTGATGACATTGATGGTGTACAGGTGATAGCCGACGATATGATCATCGCTGCAGCTGATGAGAAGGAACATGCCGAGATACTGCACAAGGTAATACAGAGAGCCAAAGAGATGAATGTTAAGTTCAATGCAGACAAAGTGCAGTGCAAAGTGCAGTACAAAGCGACGGAGTTGAAGTACATGGGACACGTGATACATCCTGAGGGAGTAAAGCTAGACAGTGACAAGGTGAATGCTATTGTACACATGCCAGCACCACAAGATAGAAAGGGTCTACAAAGGCTACTAGGTATGACTAAGTACCTGTCCCAATACATACCTAATGAAGCAGCAGTGACAGCACCTTTATCGCAGCTACTAAGGAAAGATATGCAGTGGCTGTGGTCACATGAACACGATGCTTCCCTGACCAAACTCAAGACAGCACTAACTGAGGCTCCAGTGCTGAAATGTTTCGACCCAAAACAGCAGATAGCCCTCCAAGCTGATGCATCGAAAGATGGGCTAGGTGCGTGCCTGCTGCAGCAAGGACAACCAGTGGCATATGCATCCAGAGCCCTAACACAGGCCGAGCACAACTATGTGCAGATTGAAAAAGAACTGCTTACAGTCGTGTTTGCGACATGAAAATTCCACCAATACATGTTTGGTGCACATGTGGTGGTGCAGTCAGACCACAAGCCTCTGGAGGCTATATTCACAAGCCATTAGGACAGGCACCTGCCCAACTACAATGAATGCTGCTACAGCTTCAGTATTACGATCTCCACATCATGTACACGCATTGAAAGGAAATGCTAATAGCAGACACTTTATCCAGAACGTTTGGTGTTGTGGAAACACAATAGGAGTCCATGACTACAGGTGAAAAGGTAGTCTATGCCATGGAAGCAAATGAGGCGCTGGGAAGAGAGATGCACGAGAGGCTTAAGATGGCAACTGAGGCGGACCGGACCTCGCAAAAGCTACTAGACATTCACCAGAGAGGGTGGCCAAAGCACAAATAACAGACAGATGCTGAGCTTAAAGTCTATTGGCCAATTAGAGACACAATCACAGTAAATGGGGGGGGGTCCTGATGACAGGAGACAGATTCATTATCCCTAAAAAGTTGAGATCAGACATGCTACAGAGACTGCACATAGCCCACCAAGGAGTACAACGGACCAAAGAACAGGCACGCAAGTTTCTATATCGGCGAGGCATATCGGCTGATATAGAGCAAATGGCTGGAAAGCTGCCCTGGTAGAACAGAAGAGACAGGAGCCGAGGTCATATAATGTTGTGACGGCTGCAGGATAAAGGTACAGGAGGAATAGGGGGCACTTGAAAACAATTCGGAATGACACACATACTGAAATAGAGGACGGTAATGACAGTGTCACTGAGCAGCCACCTCCAAGTGAGCCTGCAGAACCACATGTACATGACGTGACAAGAAATGTGGAACAACCAGTTAACTGTTCAGACACACAGGTCCAACACAACAGAAGTGGCAAGCTGGTAAACAGCCTACCAAATTCAGTGATTTTCAAATGGGCTAACAGTAAAAGTTATGCTCCTACGGAGAGTCATGTGCTAGAAACCTCTGACCCCGGTGACAGTGTACAAAGACTGGGCACAACGAGTGTACATAGTTCTTAAGAGAAAAAAAAGAAAAGAAAAAAAGAAAATGTAATGAATGTCTAGTATGAACAACGAATGTATGAAGAATGTAACACTGTACTGATGTCAAGAATAGATATAGTAAGCATTCAAAGCCAGACCTTTAAACAGTTCATAGTGGTCTTGTGGACAGTGTTATATCTCCATTTTGAAGTTTAAGAAAATACGAACAAAGGCATTTGTTTCTTAATGCAGTAAGTTCAAACTGATAGATAGTGGAACAAACAAGTCTATAATGTGATTTTGTTTTTTGTTCCGTGGAAAAAAGGGGATGCAGTATATGGGTTTGAACATATACACGGAGTAATACAGTGGTGAGATGTCTGTGAATGTTCTCATTCATCCAGGTCATGGTTAGCCAAAGGAGTTGAATCAAGTGCAACTAGACTTGGTATATATCCGTGAAGACGTTTCGCCTCTCATCCAAGAGGCTTCCTCAGTTGGTCTAGTCAGAAAGGCACGAACTGAGGAAGCCTCTTGGATGAGAGGTGAAACGTCTTCACGGATATATACCAAGTCCAGTTGCACTTGATTAAACTCCTTTGGATACGGTGGTGAGCCTATACTATAGGTAATACGATGAGAGGCCAGTAGGCATGCTCTCAGGCGGATGTACGTAAGCAGAACTGAAGTCGGTTAGGATACGCATGCACGGTTGTTGTTCTTTGTTCCTGAATAAAGTTCATAAAAATGAGCATTCTGACATGGAAAAGAAAATATCTCAGAAGAAACAGCCAATAGTAATGAAAGACGGGTTTCTTCTTCTGGGAGCTTGATGGCAGGCTGAGCAGCGAAACTTTTCGTAGCTCTGCTTCCTTATAGCCCAAAAGTTATAAAATAAACGATTGTATCGACATCAAACAGCTGGATTTCAAGCTGTCAAAATGCCAAATTCAAAGAAACCTGTTGAGGGTCGCCTCTCGAGTTCTACAGCTCCCGCCAATCTACTTGAAAACATAGGATACGACTACTGCATGGAGGTAAATCCGAACGCTAACAGCAGCAAGAGGGAACGGGAACAAGATTCTCCACCAAATACTCAGTCAAAAGAACGCGGAGAAAAGAAAAAGAAGTCAGAGGAAGAGGGAAGTGAGGTCTCCAATAAAGCCATCTTGGAAGCCATAAAATCCTTAGGTACGAGAGTGGATGACCAGTTGGTGGAGATTAAGCACCAGCTGAATCGCAACAGCACCATGATAACGAGCCTGGCGAAGATCACGCAAGTCAACTTGGAAGACCTCGCTGAATGTAAGAAAAAAATCAAGGTGATGGAAAATGACATCAACCACCTTCGGAAAGAGAATGTTGAGATAAAAATGAAGGCGAGGGAGCAAGACAGATACAAGCGAAGATGGTGTCTGAGGATTAAAGGATGGAAGAAGAAAACACTGGAAAACATCAGAGCAGAGACAATCCAGCTCCTGAAAAGCATTGCTCCTGACATGGATTCGAAGTTGGAGGTTGCAGTTGATGTGGTGCATCGAGTCGGAAGGAAAAAAGATGGCAAACATTGCCAAATTATTATTTTGTTCGCCATGCGCAATGTGAGGGATGAGATTTGGAAATGCACTAAAGGCTCTCCCGTGTATAAGGAGGCCGGAGTGCGTTTTGCAGAGGATCTGACCCGCGAGGACTTGATGGAGAGACAACTTCTCTGGCCCTAGATCGAGAAGGCAAGACAGGCCAATAAGGTTGCATACTTCAGGGGCCCATTTGCCTATATTGAAGGTCGCAGGATCACAGCTTAAAGAAGAGTCAGGGGGACAATTCATGATAATAATTGTCAAGGAACCATCTTGTCATTCTGCACGTCATGTGCATTGAGAGAAAATAGTTCTGGAGACACACCTGAAGCCCCTTCGCCTTTATGGAAGGACGCAGGTTTACAGTATGAATTGTAACCACTGTACGTTATTAAATAGTAAGAATTACATTAGATGTCACTAATTAATTGTTTTGGGCGTTTCATTCGCTCTGTCTGCTTTTTTTCCACACAATACAATCCATTTGTTGTTATATCTACTTTCGTTCAGTAGAGTTGTTAAAATCGTATTGTTGAATACTCGTGTTTCTTTTTGTTCCTTAAATTCCCGGGGTTTAAAAGACAATGTTAAAAGAAAAGCCTTATTTCTTTTCTGTAAAGGGCAAATGTTTAACTGTTTCTTTCTTCAAGAGACTCACTCGTGCATCGCTGACGCCACTTTCTGGTCTAATCAGTGGGGTGACTCTATGTTATTCAGCCATGGTTCCAACCGCTCTGGAGGAGTTGCAATCTGTTTTAATAATTTTCCTGGTAAAGTTGTCACACATATGGCTGATACTAATGGACACTGGTTAGCGGTAGTGGTGGACATAGACAATTTATTTTTTATTTTGGTCAATATATATGGGTATAATAATTATAAAGAAAACGGTAAGCTCCTTTCGAAGATCACAGTGGTTATAGTTGAATTGAAATCGTCCTTCCCAACTGACTATGTGTTGGTAGGTGGCGACTTTAATTTAGCGCCTGATGAGTGGCTTGATAGGTGGCCATCCAATTATGCTCATTTTCATTACAACCTAGCTATTTTACAATTTAACACTGACAGCCATTTGCTTGATATTTGCAGAAATTTAAATCCCAACGTAAAACAGTTCTCTTGGATTAAACCTGATGCAAGCAGCAAGTTGAGAATTTATTTTTGGCTTGGTACAGAGGCAGTGAAGAGAGCTACATTTAATTCTTTCATCGCACAGGCCCCCTTAACTGACCATTGTTTAGTCTCGGTAGTTTTGAATCCAGTCATGAAGCCTCTAAACTCCAAAGGCTATTGGAAGTTTAATGATGATCTGTTGAAAAATTTTGAATATTGTGCCAGTATTAGAAGATTGATTTCTGAAATTAAAAAGGACGCTCAACTCTCCTCTAACTGTGGCAAATGGGAGTTTCTGAAGTACAAGATTCAGGAGCTCTCTATTGGCTTTAGTAAAAAGCTGTGCAGACAAAACAGGGAGTATGAATGTACATTGCTAAATGACATCTGCATGTACACTTATAATAATCAGGACAATAACAACTGTAATGAACATAGTGACAATCTTGTTAATTTGCAGTCTAGGTTAGATGGGCTTTACATTAAAAAAGCCCAAGGAGCATATGTGAGATCTTGGGCCAGGTGGATGGAAGAAGGCAAAAGAAATTCGGCTTACTTCTTTCAACTTGAAAAAAGGAGACAGGTAAAAAAAACAATAAATAAGCTTATTATTAATGGGTCTGAATCCTTTGAGCCAAAGGATATAGCAAATGAGGTATTTAATTTCTATAAGTCACTATATTCCTCTTCGTTTTCTGACTCCGGTTCTACGCAGTTTTTTTGACAAGGTTAAAGGTCACCTGTCTAGCATTGATCAACTCTTCAAAGATTTGTGTGATTCAGACGTTCTTATAAAAGAATTGGATTATGTTAACCGAAAAATGGCTACGGTAAATCTCCTGGCTCCGATGGTCTTACTACCAATTTTTTCAAATGTTTTTGGTCAGATATTAGAGAATTATTACTAAATGCAATAAAGGACTGCATAGAAAGACAGGAAATGACCCCAACTATGAAACAAGGAGTAATAATTTTGACCCCTAAACCGGGGAAAGATAAAAGTATTCTTGATAATTTATGGCCTATCACTTTGCTAAATACAGACTATAAGATTCTGTCACGAGTGCTAGCTGCCAGACTGAAAGAAGGTATAACACAAATAATTTGTGAAACACAGTCTGGTTTTATCAAGGGAAGATCTATTCACAATAACATGCGTCTGGTTCTGGATCTGCTAGATTACAGTGATTTAGTTGAAGATGATGGATTCTTACTGTTTCTAGATTTTCACAAAGCATTTGATTCTGTTGAGCACACTTTCATCTTACAAGCCCTATATCATTTTGGTTTTGGATAAAGGTTTGTTGGTGTCATAAGCATGTTATACAAGGATATAAACAGTTGCGTGTCCTTACATGGTGGTACCTGCCCGAGATTTGGTGTTAAGAGAGGCATTAGACAAGGCTGCGGCAGCTCCCCTTTGTTATTCATTATTGTCGCAGAATTACTTTCCCTTCTAATTAAAAATGATAACATTGAGGGCCTAGAGGCCTTGGGCAACAAGTTATTGATAAGCCAACTTGCGGATGACACCACACTTTTCTTAAAAAATGCCTCCCAGATCCCCTTGGCCCTTAAATCAGTTGAGCTCTTTACCAAAGCATCAGGTTTAACTCTGAATATAAGCAAATGTGAACTTCTGGCGATACATGAGCATCATTCTAGCTGTTTATTTGGTGTCCCTGTTAAAACTGAGGTTAAATATTTAGGAATTAACTTAAGTAAAAACCTTGAATCAAGAGAAGAGATTAATGTTCAGAATAATATAACAAAGTGTAAAGCTATATTAAACAGCTGGTTACAGAGGGGCATTGCTGTTTTGGGAGGACTGTACTCACCAAGATGGAGAGTCTCTCATTTATTTATCCTGCTTACTCATTGGCTATTTCATCAAGAATGATTAAATCCATAAACCAAACTAATTTCAATTTTCCTTTGGAAAAACAAGTAACCCAGCCACTGAGGATGCACAAGCCAGTGCATCCGTAGTGCCAGTCCCAAGCCTGGACAAATGGGGAGGGTTGCGTCAGGAAGGGCATCCGGCATAAAATCTTTGCCAAATCAAATATGCGGATCATAAATAAGACTTACATACCGGATCGGTCGAGGCCCGGGTTACCAACGACCGCCACCGGTACTGTTAACCAGCAGGGTGTCGGTGGAAACTATGCTACTGTTGGGCGAAGGAGAAGGAGAGGGGGAAAGCATGTCCAGAGGCAGCTAGAGAGGAGGAAGGGTAGGCATGTGGAGGTGAGAGTTGGAACTTTGAATGTTGGCACTATGACTGGTAAAGGGAGAGAGCTGGCTGACATGATGGAAAGAAGAAAGGTAGGCATACTGTGTGTGCAAGAGACCAGGTGGAAGGGGAGTAAGGCCAGGAGTATCGGAGGTGGGTTCAAACTCTTCTACCATGGTGTGAATGGGAGGAGTAATGGGGTAGGGGTAATTCTGAAGGAAGAGTATGTCAAGAGCGTGCTGGAGGTGAAGAGAGTGTCAGACAGAGTGATGAGTATGAAGCTGGAAATTGAAGGTTTATTGCTGAATGTTATCAGCGCATATGCCCCGCAAGTTGGGTGTGAGATGGATGAAAAAGAAGAATTCTGGAATGAGTTGGACGACATGGTGGAGAGGGTACCCAAGGAGGAGAGAGTGGTGATTGGAGTGGACTTCAATGGACATGTTGGTGAAGGGAACAGAGGTGATGAGGAGGTGATGGGAAGGTATGGAGTCAAGAAGAGAAATGTGGAAGGACAGATGGTGGTCGATTTTGCGAAAAGGATGGAAATGGCTGTGGTGAATACATATTTCAAGAAGAGGGAGGAACACAGGGTGACGTACAAGAGTGGAGGAAAGTGCACACAGGTGGACTATATCTTATGTAGAAGGCGCCATCTAAAAGGGATTGGAGACTGCAAGGTGGTGACAGGGGAGAGCGTAGCTAGGCAGCATCGGATGGTGGTCTGTAGGATGACTTTGGAGACCAAGAAGAGGAAGCGAGTGAAGACACAGCCGAAGATCAAATGGTGGAAGTTGAAGAAGGAAGACTGTTGTGTGGAGTTCAGGCAGGAGTTAAGACAGGCACTGGGTGGTAGTGAAGAGTTGCCAGATGGCTGGAAAACCACTGCAGAAATAGTGAGGGAGACAGCTAGGAAGGTACTTGGTGTGTCATCAGGACAGAGGAAGGAAGACAAGGAGACTTGGTGGTGGAATGAGGAAGTACAGCAAATTATACAGAGGAAAAGGTTGGCAAAGAAGAAGTGGGATAGTCAGAGAGATGAAGAAAGTAGACAGGAGTACAAGGAGATGCAGCGTAAAGCAAAGAGAGAGGTGGCAAAGGCAAAGGCGTATGGCGAGTTGTATGACAGATTAGACACTAAGGAAGGAGAAAAGGACTTGTACCGATTGGCTAGACAGAGGGACCAAGCTGCAAAGGATGTGCAGCAAGTTAGGGCGATCAAGGATAGAGATGGAAATGTGCTGACAAGCGAGGAGAGTGTGCTAAGAAGGTGGAAGGAATACTTTGAGGGGCTGATGAATGAAGAAAATGAGAGAGAGAGAAGGTTGGATGATGTAGGGATAGTGAATCAGGAAGTTCAGCGGATTAGCAAGGAGGAAGTGAGGACAGCTATGAAGAGGATGAAGAATGGAAAGGCAGTTGGTCCTGATGACATACCTGTGGAGGCATGGAGATGTTTAGGAGAGATGGCAGTGGAGTTTTTAACTCCACTGCCAGGAGAAGAAGCATACTGGTACCGATTTTCAAGAACAAGGGCGATGTGCAGAACTGTAACAACTACAGAGGTATAAAGTTGATCAGCCACAGCATGAAGATTTGGGAAAGAGTAACAGAAGCTAGGTTAAGAGGAGAGGTGACGATCAGCGAGCAGCAGTATGGTTTCATGCCACGAAAGAGCACCACAGATGCGATGTTTGCTTTGAGAATGTTGATTGAGATGTATAGAGAAGGCCAGAAAGAGTTGCATTGTGTCTTTGTAGATTTAGAGAAAGCTTATGAGAGTGCCGAGAGAGGAGGTGTGGTATTGTATGAGGAAGTCAGGAGTTGCAGAGAAGTATGTAGGAGTGGTGCAGGATACGTATGAGGGAAGTGTGACAATGGTGAGGTGTGCGGTTGGAATGACAGATGGGTTCAAGGTGGAGGTGGGATTACATCAAGGATCGGCTCTTAGCCCTTTCTTGTTTGCAATGGTGATGGACAGGTTGACGGACAAGATCAGGCAGGAGTCTCCATGGACGATGATGTTCGCGGATGACATTGTGATCTGTAGCGAGAGTAGGGTGCAGGTTGAGGAGAGCCTGGAGAGGTGGAGGTATGCACTGGAGAGAAGAGGAATGAAAGTCAGTAGGAGCAAGACGGAATACCTATGCGTGAATGAGAGAGAGGATAGTGGAATGGTCAGGATGCAAGGAGTGGAGGTGACAAAGGCATTTGAGTTTAAATACTTGGGGTCAACTGTCCAAAGTAACGGGGAGTGCAGTAGAGAGGTGAAAAAGAGAGTGCAGGCAGGTTGGAGTGGGTGGAGAAGTGTGTCAGGAGTGATTTGCGACAGAAGGGTACCAGCAAGAGTTAAAGGGAAAGTTTACAAGATGGTTGTGAGACCAGCTATGTTATATGGTTTGGAGACAGTGGCACTGACGAAAAGACAGGAGGCGGAGCTGGAGGTGGCAGAGTTGAAGATGCTAAGATTTTCACTGGGAGTAACGAAGAAGGACAGGATTAGGAATGATTATATTAGAGGGACCGCTCAGGTTGGACGGTTTGGAGACAAAGCAAGAGAGGCAAGATTGAGATGGCTTGGACATGTGTGGAGGAGAGATGCTGAGTATATTGGGAGAAGGATGCTGAATATGGAGCTGCCAGGGAAGAGGAGAAGAGGAAGGCCAAAGAGGAGGTTTATGGATGTGGTGAGGGAAGACATGCAGGTGGCTGGGGGACAGAGGAAGACGCAGAAGACAGGAAGAAATGGAAACGGATGATCCGCTGTGGCGACCCCTAACGGGAGCAGCCAAAAGTAGTAGTAGTAGATTTGGAAAAACAAGTGTCATTATATCAGGAAAAGTGACCTCCTGAAAAGTTATGAAAACGGGGGGTTGAATGCCTTTGATTTTAACATTATGAATGGTATGATCAAACTGAAGTGGCTAAAAGCCTTTGTCATGGATGAGACTGTGTTTTGGCATGCCATTCCTAACATAATCTTTTAAAAGTTGGGAGGGATTGCTTTTCTTTTGAACTGTGAATTTGAACTGTCCAAGATACCATTACGTTTTTCCGCCTTTCATAAAACAAGTTTTGCAATATTGGAAACTGTTGTTTAAACACAACTTTATCCCCCATGCAGTTCCAATTTGGAATAATAGATGTGTCCTGTTTAAGGGAAAATCTGAGTTTTTGTAAGAGTGGTGGAAAAAGGGTATTTGGTCCATTACACACATCATGGATGACAGAGGCAATCTATTGAACTATAATGAGTTGTGTTTTAAATATAGTTTATCCTCCTCTGTAAAGGTCTATGACATAGTAATAGGTGCGATCCCTATACAACTCAAGATGATGGTCTCACAG
Organism: Lampris incognitus; assembly: GCF_029633865.1. Classification (NCBI taxonomy): domain Eukaryota; kingdom Metazoa; phylum Chordata; class Actinopteri; order Lampriformes; family Lampridae; genus Lampris; species Lampris incognitus. The sequence continues at coordinate 31,425,956 of NC_079220.1, read as the reverse complement.
TGTCTTATTTACTCCTCTGTCAGCCCCACACTTCACCCCTTAATGATTGACAACTTAAAATTTGTCGACAGAACCTGCAATAATCTCTTTATCAGAAACTCTCTGTTGAAGATATGCTATCCTGACCCTTTAAGAAGGAATTATATTTTAGACATGTACTCAAATTTGAATGCCCATAAAATTAGAAAAGATACATTTCATTTTCTATCCCCCCCAAAGCCAAAGAGGTTCACCTCAAGATAATTAATGATATTTACCCCTCCAGTGAATTTATAAGTTTATAATTTAATGTAGACTGTAATTTCTGCCAATTCTGCAAGACAGACATAGAATCAACGGATCATTTATTTTTCCACTGTAACATTACTTATAAGTTTTGGTATAATTTGTATGTATGGATGAAGTCGAGCATTAGTGCTCTACCGCCATTTCTACTAGTAAGTGTCAAATTTGGAATGTTTATGGAGGATAGAAATATAGAATTCTTGTTGAATAATGTAATTATTTTGGCAAAATATTTCATACACAAATGTAAATATTGCAAAACGCATCCCTGTTTCGCAGCCTTTAAAACTGAATTAGTAACTTTGTCCAAATCTCTAAAATGTATGAAAAACAGAAATGCCCAAAAATTATTCTTTGTATTTGAACAATTTAATGTAATTTAACCCCTGGAATATTGCATTGTCCTATGTTATTTTATTTTATCTCTTTTTAATTTTCCTTTTCTGTTTCCTTGTTTTGTTCTCATTGTCTTTGACATGTTTGATGTACTGTTCTTAGCCTACTCTGTTGTTTTAGAGTATACTGGCTTTGTTTGATGTGTTTGTAAATCTGTAGTCTTGATTAAAAAAAAAAAGTTCATAAAAATGACTACCCGCCAGTCTCCTCATCAGTATAAAGCACAATAATCGCTGTCTTCCGCTTGTCAGTAATATTGGAAAAGTTAACAGCATCCAGATAAGTCTCAAAACTATCCAACCAGGCGGTCCACGAGACCGTAGGGTCGCCGGGCACAGCCAAGAATGGTGCCGGTGGCGTACTCAGCCATCTCTCGACACCGATGTTATATTCAGTGAGCCGACAACAAAATTGGAGGTCCACACAGTAGGTCGATGCAACACATTTCTTTACTTCCCAAGACACACACCCGTAAAGCTGTCAACTGTCGTAAAACACAAAAACATGGCACTCACGTACACAATAACCACATGACAAGTGGTATCCAATGGAGATTTCCTTGTAAATCACTCGGTTTTGTTTTCTAAGTTCCTCACCAAAACACTGTGTGTGTCCTTGAGGCCTAAAAATTATGCTGAATGCATTCCCTACCCCATAAAACATTTGCAAAGCCTTTTTTTTTTGGAAAAAAAATTGTAAACTACACAGGTTAGAGATCTTCCTCTTTTTATTGGCAGATATGGAGCATTACCACCACAAAGTGTCTCATTGCTTCACTAATATTTACTCAATTTCCTCATTTGTTCTTTTGTTTTCTATGTGTCATATTACAGTCAGGCGTACTTGTCTTTTCTTTCCTTGCAGCTGTTTTGCTTCATCCATGTGACATGTCTTTTTAGTCTTTGTATTTTTTGTGTGTTATCTCTGCAGAAATGTGAAATTCTTTATCACCGTGCTCTTGGTGTGCACGTGTCCGGGTACTGCAATAACACCCGATTCATGCAATACAGGGACCGACCCGTTAATCTTACTGTGCTATATAGCGCCTCTGGTGGTCATAAACTCCAGCGCATACCTTTAATCAATGTAAACAAAATGACCGGTGAATGTCCATCTGTACAGGTTGCAGTGGCTGGCCTCGCACTACATGATGATTTAGAGCATAGCACACAGAATGAGTATGTTGTGTGTTCCAAAGAAAACGGACTCCACTGTTGTTGTGGGGGCTTACCACGCATACTTTAGCCAAAATATATTAGGCACAATTTCTCTGGCACTCAGAAATCTATTCATGCTATTCAAGACATCACAGCTATGCTTGGAGTCTATAAGGAAGACTTCTTGGTTTGGTTTTTGACACCGATCAGTGAGAGGAGAGCATTTTCTAACCATATATCAAGAGATTTCTAGAACTCTCCTTCAGGCGTACTGTTCTGAAACTGACATCATTCCCTTAATTGTTCCTCCAACACGCAGTTGGAAACAAAAGGCGCCATTGCAAAATCCAAATGACAGATGAGTTATGCCTTCTTCGAGCATCAATGAAGTCTCTCTCTCTCGCTCGCTCGCTCTCTGCCTTGTACACGTATACTCTTTATTTGCTTCTTTGTTCTTTTTCTCTCTCTCATGCTCTTCCTCTGCCTCTTTGTTTTTTCTCAACAACCCCCCCCCCACTTCCTCTGTCTCTCTCATTACTATCGGTTGATGGGCCAGTCTCAGTGATTCAGCTGGCAGTGTTGCTGTGCTAAAACAGGTCCGCGGGTCAGCTGAGATGAGATTTCCCCCCCTGAGCCCCACTGCTCCAGTGTCTGCTTTCTGTTATCTTGCCTCGCAGGCTTTGAAAAACTCACTTCTATTATTGGTTCTTATGAAAAGATACTGCTGGCAAGGTGGCAAGTGTTTCACTTGAGGAAATCCTTTGAGGGTGAGGGTGTGTGTGTGTGTGTGTGTGTGTGTGTGTTCTTTTACTTTTATTTATATGAGCACCAGTTTGAGTCTTTAACCGTCAGAGTGAGGACATTTTTGCAAAGTGAGAATATTTTATCTGGTTCTCACTTCTTTAAGGGTCTAGTTTAAGGTTAGGACTTGGGGTTTAGGGTTACACTTAGATTACAATTGGGTTTAGGTTAGACATGTAGTTCTGATGGTTAAGGTTAGGGTTAAGGGCTAAGGGATTGGTGGTTTGCCTCTGCCCCCTTAATGCTCTGCCACCCCCCCCCCATTAACATTTTAAGTCCACTGAAAGAACGCTCTCTGTCTCTGTCCATCTATCTGCCTTTTTTTTGTACACATACACACGCAAAAAAAAAACCACAAAAAAAAAAAGCAAACACACGTACCAGTCGAAGAGACAGCCGTAGGCTATATCAGTCCTGGGAACTCATGTTACTGGCTCCTTTTAGTGTAGAGGGGAGAGGGGCTTGGGGGTGTGGGCGGGGGATAGCAGGAGGAGGCCAGCGTGACTGGAGAGGGGGCTGGGGCTCCAAGCAAGGGGGTGGAGGAAAGCGTGGAAGGAGCAACAGCTTTTACTTTGAGAATACAGTGGAAAGTAGCCTGTTGCTTAAGTCTGAATGAACTATAGAGAGAGGAGGACGGAGAGCGCAAAGAAGATGGGATGACAAAAGACATATCGTGTGCGTTATCGAAGGTTGTCCAAAACAACAGAACTACTGGTTCTGATTTGTACTGAGGTGGACGGACACGCGAGGAGAAAAAGGGTGGAAGACACGGCTGTTTCAAGAGTCAGAAACCTGAAGGGATAACTGATAAGTAAGGCGGTGTGTTCTAATTCAACTGAGGGGAAGACAGAGAGGCAACGTGAGAGAGGACGAAGAGGAAGCCACCAGAAAGGAATGGGTAAAAAGTATACAGAGTGTGTGGGGGCAGGAGATTAACACTCAGAGAGGTACAGCGAAGAAGAAAAAGGCAGAGGAGTGGAGGCAGAGGGGAAATTGAAACAGAATGTTCCAGAGGTGACTGGCAAAGAAGTGTTGAGGAGGGCAAACCACAAAAGAGTGTGTGAGTGGTTCCAGGGATTAGAAACAGAGGACATAGTAGGAGGGGCGGTATGAGGGTACTGCTCATGAAACTGCTGTCCTCCTTGATGCTCATCTTCCTCATCTTGGGGACTGCCTTGATCGCTCTCATCTGGTACGTGCTCAGTGACAGGTAAGCAAGCTTCACCCAAGTCTTCATGACGACCACACACACCCTATTCCCACAGCGGACTTGGCAGGGAAGGTTTCTTTGCCCAGGGGGGAAGGATAGAGGGCAGAATGACTGTTGTCCTGCCTGTGAGGTTGAAGTGAGGCAGACATGCCAGGAATACACAGCACAACACTGCAAAGAGTCACAAACCTGGGAGACTTCTTCTTTTCTTCCAGACTTTTCAAGTGTCTTGTTTCAAGATTCAATTTCTTGTTTGTGATTTTGAAAGAAGTGGTGTTGACTTGAATTAGATTATATATATTGAAATGAGCATAATGGTAAACCCAGTGCTTAGAGATAAGTTGTCTAAACATGTCCTGAAGTAGGGTTGGTTCAAGTTTGAATACCAGGTACATTCTCTTGCCAACTTGCCACCAAAACACATTGCTCAGACAAGAGCTCTGCTCATCATATGTTGGCTGAGTGAATAGAAGAAAGAAAAAAAACTGATTGTATGTGTTTAAATTGTTTCACAGAGAAAAAGTGCATTTGGAGGCCGCAAGAATAGCTCTTGGGTGGCAGTGAAGGTTTATCAGACGCTGGGGATTTTTGCTTTGATTTTTTTTTTTTTGCACTAAACTATGTGCTTTGGAAGTTATCCACCTTCTTTATTTCCTTTCACCCTCTGCAGACTAGAGTTTAATCTTTACATGCTGCTGTGGATTTACCTGTGAAGCCACCAATAAACCATGAATTTGTGGTTTGGGCGGAGAGGGTGGTGCAGTTCGTCAGACAAATAAGAAATTACATGATGAAATGAGATATTGCATAATAATGTAATGATTTCTCTCAAGAATCACTCTACTTTGTCGTGCTTTTCAAGTCTAGACATGAAAGCAGACTGATGTTTTGCACCAAATATTAAAAAAATGATTCAAGGGATTTGTCAGATGGACAGGACAGGTTTTAAAAGTCAAAATAGCAACTGACTGGTTGAAGTGTACTTATTAGTCTGTTGAAAATCAGTATGAGATCATCATAATCGTGTATTATGTGAGAGAATAAAAAGGGGAAGGCAGTCTCCACCTACAAATACTTGGGATTTTTAATTGATGACCACCTCTCTTTTAAGTCCCATCTACAGAGTCGGGTGAACAAGTTGAAATTGAAGTTAGGTTTTTATTTTAGGAACAAGTCTTGTTTTTCTCTCAATGTCAGGCGAAGACTAGTTGAAGCAACATCCTTGCCTCTTCTTGACTATGGTGACTTACTGTACATGAACACATCAGCCCATTGTCTCCATATGTTAGACACTGTATCATGGAGCATTACGGTTTGTTATAAACTGTAGAGCTCTCACTCATCGCCGTGTCTTTTACTCAGAAGTCAACTGCCCTGCTGTATCAACACGGCGACTTAGTCACTGGTATGTTTTTATCTATAAGGCCATTTTGGGTACCCTCCCCTGTTATTTAGTATCTATCTTTCTGTCCATAAGCCATGGCACTTATGGGTTACGGTCTCAGGACACCTTGCAAATGACTGTTCCCTAAAGTTTGGACTGAGCTGGGCAAGAAGGCCTTTATGTTTTCTGCACCATCTGCCTGGAATAGCCTGCTGAATAGACTTAAACTCCAGGACTTGGTTACTCTATCTGAATTTAAAGGCATGGTTAAGTATATGGAATCTGAGTCTATTGGAAATTGTAAATGTTTCAGGTGATAACAGGTTTGTATCTTTTCCCTTCATTTTTATGCTATTTTGCACTTTGAGGTATTCTGTTGTCATGTGAGTGTGTGCTGAAACTGGTGTACTGCTGCCATTCTTGGCTAGGTCTCTCTTGTGAAAGAGATTTTAATCTCAATGGGACTAACCTGGTTAAATAAAGGTAAATGAAACAAAATGAAAGTTAAGATCCTCTTGCTGACTGTTTATGAAGTTAGCACTCATCATGTCTGAACCATGTACGAATCACAACAGCCCCTAATAGAGTGGGCTAGGTAACTGCTCACCCAACTCCACCCCACCCGCCTGGTCTGGATCTGCCTCTAGGTACTGTTGTGGGGTTTTCTCCATGCTCTTGACACATTTAGTGCACTCTAAATGCAAATGCCTGTAACAAAAAACCAGATCCAGTGTTTCTCCCAGCGCTCTATATTTAAGACAGGCCCAACAAGAGATTCCCCCAATTTTTTTTTTTTCATTGTACTGTCGACTTTTATTTGGACCTATCTGTCATCACAATTTCAAGCCTGGAGAAAGCAAGCTAGACACAGAGATGGGCAAGATATTTCATAATATAACTTCTTAAAAAATATAAATTAATCTTGTCAAAAGTAGCAGAATAAACTACAAAATATTATTTCAAATGCATAATCATAATAATAATAATAGTAATAATGCATAGCATCTTGGAGTGGTATAATTTTTCCAAAGACCATTTCTGCAGAGGAAGGGGACTTAAAATCAGTTTGTGTCATGAACAAAGATGAACAAAGACGAAAACAATGATAACTGATACTGTGAAAAGTCTTCTAAAAAATGTAGGTCTGTCTACACACAGAATATCTACATTATTTTTAGACAACAATCTTCAGGACTGTTACGGTGAGCGTGGCAGGGTTTGACGATGAGAAAGTAAATGATGCAGTTTAAAGCAGCGTTGAAGAACACGTGTACATTCTGCAGGGATGGCTGGTTTAAAATGGGTCAGGGCTCTCCCTATCTTCCACAATAAAGATGAGAAAATTATTATTAAAAAAAAGCCTCAGAAAAGATTTTTTTTTTAATTTTAGGGGAAGCTAGAGCAGCAACAGCACCAAATAGTTACGAGAAAGACACAGGATTTATCTAAATGGGTTTCTTTTTACAGCATAAACACAGCAGCATCAGCTTCCATTAACCTTTGTATTAAGTGAGTGACAGGCGTCGTGACACGCCCCCTTGACTTACCGATCGTTTGGGCTAAATTCATTCAGGCCTCAGGCCGCTGACTTTTGACCAAGGACGGCGGACGTACAGTGACGGTACGTACAGTGAGGCACTACTTGTGAAGGGGGAGGGGTGTAGTATTTGTTTATTTTGGTATAATTTGCTCAAGAAGTGAAATATGAGAAGCCGTTTCGAGTCACTTAGAACACCATGAGGAAATGTTTGGACTTTACACTCTGGTTGTTCATACAATATCTAACTAACATATTTACAACTTTTTGTCTGTTGTTAACTCGAAACAACTCTCTACATGCACAACTTTTCATCTGGAATGGATGCTCAAATGCCCTGTATTTAAGTGAAGAGTAATCCATTCCTATGCAGTATGGTTAAACACTTACCATGACTGCTGCAAGAGAAAAACATATCTTGTTAGGCCAGGCAATCTGTAATAATGAAGAGTCAGGGGATAGGCAATCTGTAATAGTGAAGAGTCAGGGGATAGGCAATCTGTAATAGTGAAGAGTCAGGGGATTTAGTCAACACTTTCGACACATAAGTGACATTCTTTAAAACAAATGTAGTTTGGACAGCCTAGAATATTAGATGTAAAGAAAGGTGTTCCTCTTACATGAATGTAAACAACAGATACAGTCTTGAAGCCAAGAATGATGGAAGCCAGGGTTAGATGACAAGTTTTATACCCTCTCCCAGTTTCTGTATTTAATTCATCCAATCACTTGTTTTCTTTGTGATGTGTTTAATAGCAGTGTTGGACCTCACCCTCCTTACCACCACGCCCAAAACAGCATTCGTTCTGACTCCTCTGAACCATGTAAAGACTGCAGGTGAACTGAAAAGCCACCCTCATTGTCTCCTTAAGGCTTCCTTCCTTATAAGTTGTCAACTGCTACACGTCTACAAGCCTGACTCAGACTGTGTGTGTGTGTGTGTGTGTGTGTGCTTACGTTCACCTCCATATTATGTATATGTCACCGTATGTGTGTGTGTGTGGGTGTGTTCACCTCCATATTATATGTGCATGTCACTGGGTGTGTGTGTGTGTGTGTGTGTGTGTGTGTGTGTGTGTGTGTGTGTGTGTATGTGTTCACCTCCATATTATATATATGTGTATGTCACTGTGTGTGTATGTCACTCTGTGTGTGTGTGTGTGTGTGTGTGTGTGTGTGTGTGTGTGTGTGTGTGTGTGTGTGTGTGTGTGTGTGTGCTCACCTCCATATCATATCATATATATGTGTATGTCACTGTGTGTGTATGTCACTCTGTGTGTGTGTGTGTGTGTGTATATTATTGCAGGGACAATATCATTGACGAGGTTGTGAAGCGCTACTCTCATGGCTGGAAAAAGCAGGAGGAAAATCCCAAAAGATTCAGGTGAAGAAAAAAAAAATCTAATCCATCGTTTGCTAAAAACAGGAAATATAAAACATTCCTTTAGGTTTTGTGTCCTCTTGAACAGTCTGAAAGAAGAACAGCTGTAGACATGAATGAAGAAGTAAGAAGGTAGAAGTGTGCAAAAAGGGGTTGTATTGGTGGTGACTTCATAGTCTGTACTGCAGACGGGTCATGTGACACTGGAACATGGAAGGAATTTCCCCTCAAGTCTGCGTTCACAGTTTTACTGCCACTGTTACGAATTGTATATGGAATTAGGATCCTGCGCCCATGAACTGGTGGTGGTGATGTGTGACTGAGTGTTTGTGTGTGCGGGGAGTGTAATTACATGAAATATAAACCTTTTTTCCCATAGTTCAGAAACATACAAGTGGTGGTAGGCTACATTATCAATGTGCAGCACAACTGATCTGCAATGACATCCATCCATCCATCCATTATCCAAACCATTCATCTTGCTCTCAGGGTCACGGGGATGCTCAAGCCTATTGGGCAGCAGGCAGGGAGACACCCTGGACAGACCCCCAGGTCATCACAGGGCCGACACACACGCATTCACACCTAGCAACAATCAAACTCTGCTTTCAATGAATTCTCTCTCTCTCTCTCTCTCTCTCCCTCTCTCACTCAACTAACTCACTCACTCACTCACTCACTCACTCACACACACACACACAAATGTTCAATTTGTAAACATCACAAAACTTGGATACATTCATATTACCTTTATTAAAACTGTGTATTGGGTTTCAATAAGTGATGCACCAAGACAAGTCCCTGCTTAGAGAAAGCTGAATTAGTGAATTCAACAGATTCTTGACTGTAGAATCATGTGGGTCAGCACCAAACTACCAAAACTCACTTCTTAAAAAACCTACTCTTTAACTAGCAGTAAAAAGTGACTTACTGGAGGTCTTTCTGGATGTCTTGCCAACAACTGCTTCTGTCGCAGCTCATACCAAACATGTTTGCATGCAACATCCGCTTCGGAAAGTCAGCGCCTACACATTGGCCCAGCATTGAATGTGCACTCAAATATCAACTTGTGCAAGGACATGCTTTTTTCCCCCATAGAATTTCAAGTTGACTAACAAATAATAATAATAATTAAAAAAAAACAATTACACGAGAAGTACTGAGTTCTTGCAAAAACTCCAGAAAATTTATGCTGCTGGCATCTCTCTCGCACACACACACACACACACACACACACACACACACACACACACACACACACACACGCGCACACACACACACACACACACACACACACACACACACACACACACACACACACACACACACACTTTGTTTCTCTGCAGAGAGGTTGTGATTGTATACTACATTATGTACACAAGCTGAGAATACAAGAAGAAGACATTCCTCTAGTTAATTGTCTGCGGATGGTATCAATTTTTGGACAAAAAAAACCACAGAAAACTGTTAAAATACGTTTTCATAGTATGCACCGGGGGAGCCGCTGATATCCCTGGTTGGAAACAGTAATTTTTTTTATTTTTCCCCCTTTTCCTCCCCAATTGTACTTGGCCAATTACCTCACTCTTCCGAGCCGTCCCGGTCACTGCTCCACCCCCTCTGCTGATCTGGGGAGGGTTGCAGACTACCACATGCCTCCTCTGATACATGTGGAGTCGCCAGCCACTTCTTTTCACCAGAGTGCAGAGTTTCACCAAGGGGATGTACCGTGTGGGAAGATCACGCTATTCCCCCCAGTTTCCCCTCCCCCTGAACAGGCTCCCTGATTGACCAGAGGAAGCACTAGTGCAGCAACCAGGACACATGCCCAAATCCAGCTTTTCACCCGCAGACATGGCCAGTTGTGTCTGTAGGGACGCCTGACCAAGCCGGAGGTAACACAAGGATTCGAATCGGCGATCCCTGTGTAGGTAGGCAACGGAATAGACCGCCACGCCAGCCGGATGCCCTGAAAACAGTTATTTTTGAGGGCCTACATTCTGCAAAAAGGCTCAGCTCTCTGCTCTGCTTTTATGGGCTTTACAAAAATTCATTCTAATCTCGCTCTCTCACGTTAATAGGTTACATAGTACAGCCATGTCCATTCTGTGTCTGTTTTCCAAGTATGTTATTTAACTGATGACTTCTTTTTCTGCAGATCTCTGCTGAGAAGCACATGCAATGGTCTCACCAAGTCCATCGTCACACAGGCCAACACTCCATTGGGGTCAAAGGTTGCGTATGACGGGGAAAAAAGAAAACCCTTCGTGGTGACCCCAAAACTCTTCAGCACCTTTGCAAAGGTCTGTTTTTAATTTTCACCCCAACATTATTTCAATTGTGAATCATGTTAATTGTTGAAAAGTCTTTTTTCAAAGTATCTGGTTTGTTCTGTACTCAAACAGTTGAGTTTGTCATGTTGATGATCGAGCAGCATCAAGCAGCCACCCCTACATGTTCACAAAAAGTACCATGCCCATTTACGTGTTAGCTGTTTTGAAATATCCAATTATATGGTTTGTCTCTAAAAATGTATTGGGGCTCTGGAAAAAAAGAAAAAAAGAATCAAAAAGCTCATCTGGATTCAAACACCAGTCCCAGAATACCACAGCTGTTAGCATGAATGGTCTTCTCTTGCCACCGACATTCCTACAAATGCAGAAAATAGATTGAATTTGAATGAACCGTTTTCTTATACTTGATTTACTGGACAGATTCCTCTCAGGGTTTCAGTCACTGCTACTTATTTGCAGTCTGTCTACCACTGAATATCACATGACATTGCAATCTCAACCAACTACATCCATTTTCATATTAGAATAGGAAACCACATCATGGTTATGATATATAATATGAAAGTTAAAAGATCTGTCAAATAACCTAAAATGTCTTGTTTGTGTACCCTTTCTTTGAAAACTTGTAATTTATCAACGGCGTCTCTGGCATGGAAAGCCTGGTGGGGCACAATAAACTGTATGGGCAGCACCCGACTCATCGATGAAACTACACAAAAACCTACTTGCTCAATGAATCCAAACACAAACACACCTCATCAATGAATTAAATCACAAACGCATTAACATTAACATAATGCAGCACAGGTGTTAGGGGAAGTGGAGATAGGGATACGAGTGACATCCTCAATAACGGCATTTGATAATAATAATAATAATAATAAATCAATCTTATATAGCGCTTTTCTAGTACTCAAAGTCACTTTACAATAAATGGAGTGAAACAAGACGACAGATGAACATAACACAGACATACAGAGGTGGATGGGAAGGGGGGCTACGAGAGGGAGAAGCGGCAGCCACAGATGACGCCAGCAGTACTCTCCGACTTGGACAGATATAAAAGAAAAGAAAAACAAACATCATAAATTACATAAATCACAGATGCAGGTCAAGCGCTCAGTCCCCAGCATGCCCCAGACCAGGGGTGTATGAGCGGACAGGGGGGCACGAGAAGGCAATGGAGAAAAGGTGTGTCTTGAGACAGGATTGGACGAGTGTGAGGGATTCTGAGTCTCTAATGATTGGGGAAGTGAGTTCCAGAGGCTGGGAGCTGCTCTAGAGAAGGCTCGGTCACCAAAGCCGCGGAGGTTGGACCTGGGGGTAGAGAGAAGGGAGGTTGAGGTGGATCTGAGGGACCGAGAGGGTTGGTAGGGGGAGAGGAGATCAGTGAGGTATGGGGGAGCCAGTTTGTGAAGGGCTTTATAAGTAAGAACCAGGAGTTTGTAATTGATCCAGTGGGAGATGAGTAGCCAGTGGAGGTCTTTTAGGACTGGGGGATGTGCTGCCAGGATTTGGTGAAAGTTAAAAGTTGGGCGGATGCATTCTGGACCAATTGGAGTCTCTTGATAGAGCTAGCACTGATGCCATAGAGGAGTGAGTTGCAGTAATCGAGGCGGGAGGAGATGAAGGCATGGATCAGTATCTCAGCAGCAGGGCATGTGAGAGAGGATCTTATTTTTGCAATGTTGCGAAGGTGGTAGAAGGAGGATTTGACCATTTGGCGGATATGTGGCTCAAGCAGGCCACATGATCGCACACAACTGGTATCTTTCTTTTTCTTTGGCAGTCCATCAAAATGATGATGACTGTGATGCAGTTTAACCTCAGCAAGCATGCCTGTGAGCCATCAGGCCTGCATTAGAGCGACAATATCATCCACATTTGTCACAGATGAATGTTGCTTGAGTTGGTCTGTTATGTCTTACATGGTGGGCCTTATCATAGGGTTCTTGTCTCTTTTGTTCAACAGCTGTTCTCGATTGTCTTACTGTGGAGCGCCATCTCTGTCTGTCCAGGGCCACTATCTCCCAGCTGGAGTCATCTATGCTGCAGATCTTCATGTGGCGTTTGAGCACATCTCTGAAATATAGCTTCTGGCCTCCCTGCTTCCTTTTTCCTTGGCACAGCTCCCCATTGAAACCCTCTTACGGTAGGCAGTTGTCTGGCGTTCTTCTCACATGGTAAGCCCATCTGAGCTGGGAGGCTGTTATTAGGGCTTCAGCACTGAAAGTACCAGCACATCTCAGTACCTCCACGTTGGGCACCTTGTCTTCCAATCTGATTTGCAGCAGCTTTCGCAGATGACGAAGTTGTATGCTGGTGAGCTTCTTGATGTGCTTGCGATACAGGGTCATGCATTCAGTGGAGTATAGTAGAGACGGGAGAACAGCTGTGTTGTAGACCTTGATCTTTGTTGTCAGCCTGATATCATGGTGGGTCCAAAGTCGTTTGTTGAGGGCACCAAAGGCTTTTGTGGCCGCTTGGATTCTTCTGTCCACTTCTAAGTCAGAGGAGTTTGTATCTGTCAAAGCACTGCCCAGATAGGTAAAGCACTCAGTAGTCTTCAGAGTTGCTCCATTAACCAAAATACTGGGCTGACATTCTTTGGGGCTTTTCTGAGGGGGAGGCTGGTACAGAGGCTCTGTTTTGGAGACGTTGATCTTCAGTCCAAAGAGGGTAGCCGCTGAAGAGAAGCCATCTACTATTTCTGGCATTTCTCCAGGATCATTGGCAACCACAGCTGAGTCATCTGCATAGAGAAGCTCTTGAACACAGAGTTCTCTTGTTTTGGTAGACACTTTGAGTATCATAAGAATGTAGAGGTTTCCATCTGTTCGGGTCCTGATGTACAAGCCACCTCTCAAGTTGGCTGACATTGTTTCTAGGACTGCAGTGAAATATAAAGTGAATAGGGTTGGTGCAAGCACACATCCCTGCTTAATTCCATGCTTGATGTTGAAAGCATCGCTGAGGTCTCCTCCAATTGATACTTTCCCGGCATATCATCGTGGAAAAGTCTGATGATGCTGATCAGTTTCTGGGGGCAGCCATAAATCTCTAGCACTTCCCACAGTGTCTCTCTATCAACAGTGTTAAACCCCTTTGAAGAGTCCATAAAAACAATCTAAAGTGGTTGGTGCTGTTCAGTCGCTTTCTCTTGGAGCTGTCTCAGGGTGAAGATCATGTCTGTGGTGGATCTACCAGATCTGAAACCACATTGGTTTTCAGGCAACACTTCTTCTGAAAGGACCTTTACCCGGTTCAGTATGATCTTAGCCAGGACCTTTCCAGCAGTCAACAGAAGTGAGATCCCACGGTGGTTTCCACAATCGCTCCGTTCACCCTACTTCTTGTAGATGGTCATAATCAAAGCATCTTTGAAGTCTTGAGGAAGGCATAGGTTCTGCCAGCAGGCATTATAGAGATTTAGTATCTCTGACTTAAGTATTGAGCAACCATGCTTCGGATGTCTGATGGGATGCCAGCTTGTCCTGGTGCTTTCCCACTTCTGATGTCTTTAAGTGCTTTCTCTACTTCAGCCATTGTGATCGGCTCACAGATGTCTTCTCTTATCAGCCTTCTTGTAAGCCACTGGCATGCATTTGAATCTGCTGATCCTTCTTGGTTCAACAGGGTGCAGAGGTGCTCTTTCCCTGTTTCTGTGATCTCTTTCAGGTCAGTACACAGCTTACTTCCATCTGCCATTTATCTGGTGCTATTGCTTCTTGGGCTGTAGATGGCTCTCAGCACAGAAAAGAGTCCATACATAGCATTTCGATCTGCTAAGGCCTGCAGCTCTTCTGCTTTCTCGCTCCAGCAGTTGTCCTTCATCACCCTAATCTCCTTCTGAGCTTTGGCTTTAATTGCCTTGAAGGCCGATTGACTCCTCTCAAGATTCGTCTTTCAGGTGGGCATTGTGAAGCATTTGCTTTTCCTGTAGCAGTTCTTGGATTGCTTCATCGTGATCCTTGAACCAGTCAGGCGATTTTCTTTTTGGATGACCAAGCACCTCTTTTGCTGAATTATACATTGTCTCTTTCATTTGTGTCCAGCATTCTTCAACGTTACTTGCACGTGTTGCAACCCTTTCTTCATCTTGAAGAGCAGATGTGATTGCTGCAGCTAGTCTCAATTGATGTTCTGTGCTTGCTAGCTTGTTGGTATACAGTTTCTTCGGTGCTTCACATGGTGTTTTTCGTGACTTCATCTTTAGATTCATTCGCAACTGTGTTCGGACCAGGTAGTGATCAGCTGAGCATTCCACTCCATGCATCACCTTTGTTGAGAGTACTTCTGTCAAGTTTGCCCTGCGAGTCACAATGTAGTCTAACAAATGGAAATGCTTTGATCTTGGATGCATTCAGGTGAATTAGTTCTTTTCGGGCTGAAAGAGGAAGGTGTTTGTGATACACGGGTCACGTTCAGCACAGAAATTCAACATAAGGTCCTCATTGGTATTCTTACTGCCCTTGCCAAACTTTCCGATGACACCCTCATAGGTTAAGTGGTCCTTGGCTATCCTTGCATTGAAGTCTCCTAAAATGAGAAGCTTGTCTGCGTTTGGTACACTGTCTGCTACTTCAGCCAATTTCTGGTAGAAAAATTCCTTGCCTTCATCTAAATACACCATGATTGGAGCATACACATTGATGAGTGATAAGAAGCGTTCTCCCCCTACAGGAGCTTGGAGACTCATAATCCTCTCAGAGATTCCTAATGGTAGAGTGGGCAATCTGGACGCAATTATTTTGGTAATGGTAAAGGCCACTCCAGCATCTCTCCTTCCATCGGCCTTTCCAATCCAGAAGAAGGTGTAGTTTCTCTTGTATTTGTCCTTGGCCTTCAATCCTCGTTTCTTGGAGAGCAGCAATGTAAATGCAGTATCTCTCTAACTCCTTAGCAATTAGTGCACTTCTTCTCTCAGGTTTGGTGTGGTTTTCCAACATGGTCCAAACATTCCATGTAGCAACAGTCAGCTTCACTTTCTTGTATTTTCGACCGCTGAAGTGAAGACCCGCTGGCTGTGGCGAACCAGCCAGGTAGTTTCTGAGCAAGCTTTTTTTTATCCCACCTTTTCTAGGGGCTTCCCCTTATGGGGCCAGCAGTGCTTTCCCTGAAAAGGGCTGCGCAGACACTCACACAGCTGTCTCGACCCTGTTGTTGCCCAGGATTCAACAGAGTTGTGACCATCACGTGAGTTGCATATGTGCAGAAGTCACACTAGTAGCTTCCAGCTCCTTAAGCCTGCTACCATCACGTTCATTCTGTCGCCATAGGACTTTGTAAATGCTCTCCTCGCAAGTGCTATTCCCATCGAGCTCTCCTCACATCATGCCTTGCACAGTAGTTAAGACAGTCAGTGTCGTACCCCCTCCGAACAGTCTCTCTGGACCTCAGAATCCATTCCTAAGCGATACATCATAGTGCAATGGGCTCAGTGGATAAAGAGGTTGCCCCACAGTGACAGCTTACTTGTCAAGCTTGCCATCCATTGACCACCATTGCCACATATGGGATGGTTCATATACATTTACAGTCACAAAGTTAAGCCTAGCAAAATGGCGCTGGCTACTGATATTACTGCCATACCTAGCTAGCTAAAAGAAGTTACTTGGCTGTCTGACGATGTGATGAGTTTGTCTTGATTTAAAACTAAAAAACTTGATGATGAATGACCATGGTCTGTGGTTTGTAGTTAATTAAGTTTACAGCAGTTTGCTAAAATATCAATGTTGATAGAGGAGGCATTGTTTAGTGACAATATAGGATGAACAGCATGGTGTACTCACTAATACTTCTTCCAGTGTGGGAAGATGGCAGTGTGAACTCACCCAGTACCGACTATGCAGTGTATTTGTACACGTCCATGTCTAAGTTTGTGTCATCGTGTGAAGTTTTTATTTTGATCTTCGATTTTTTTTTTCATTTGATGGCTGGGAGAGCTGGTGTTGGATCATTGGATTGGCCAAGAGAGCTTGGTCTGCTGCGTCCTGTGGGCCCAGGCACCACGGCCCTGCTCGGAGCTGCGCCCTAGAGGAAACACCGAGGCAGTCTGGCAGCGGCCTTGCCCAGCGTTGACTGTGCAGTGTTTTTGTCTGCATCTGCATTTCTGCCATCATTTGGAGTGTGGGGGAGGTGTGTTGAAGGTGTCTGGCTGGGAGAGCTAGCGTTGAATCGGCTGAGGGAGCCTGGTCTGCTGTGTCCAGTGGACCAAAGGACCATGGCCCTGCCTGGAGCTGCACCTGAAGAGGAAGCACCGCGGGCGGTCTGACAGGACATGGAAGCAGGGCAGGCTAAGCTAACTGCTAGCCTATACAGACCGGCAGTTCCGACACTGAACCTGACCGGCTTTCGTTTGTGGTTTTCAACAGTGGAATTTTTGGACTGTGTTGCACTGAATGGACTGTATTGTTAACCTATTTTTTTTTTGCTTTGTTCTCTCTGTTTTTGTATGTTTCTGGTGGTGTCGTTTTTGGAAATTTGGATATGTGTTTTTATCTTTTGTGTTGCACAGCTGTGGGCTGGGTGAAGCTAAAATTCGTTTCTTTTGTGTATGCAAGTACACGATAGAATTGACAATACATTGTTCTTGATTCTTGATACCATTGTGAGGAACTGTTCCCACTGGTTAATAAACTCATGATGACAGCACCGGTGTTACCGGATACACCAACCGGACATTTTCTCCAGGGGTGCATCCCGCGGCAGTCTTTCACCCGGAAGTCAAACAGTGTAGTGTCAACAGTATCAACATGGCGTGTGCTAGAGTGAGAACCACGCATTTCTGGACAGACGAGGAGACAAACTTTATGTTGTGTCAGCTAAAGGAGCTGAATATCCTAAAATACAGGGCTTGCTAACCTGTTTGTTGCTTGTTTGGTATGTGACGCAATAGGTCAACCGGAAGAAGGCCAATAGCAACCAGCTGAAAGGGGGCATATCGCCACCTACCATACCAGGGTCGAACATACTTCCATCAATAAAACGATTCTCCCCTGTTCTTGTACTATACTGGGACAGGGGCAACAACAGTAGTCCAATTCCATGGCCTAATCGATCTATAACCATAGCTCGAATTAACTGCACGTAAACGCAGTCACTGAATAGTTAAACCTCCCAGAAAGGAACGTCTTTATCCTTGACTTTATACTCTTCGACACGTGCGAAAACACTCACAGTAAACATTTGAAACAAAACAAAATTGGGCACCTTTCATTCATTCATTCATTCATTCATTCATTCATTCATTCATTCATCATCAGCTGCTTCTCCAGGGTTGGGTCGTGGTGGCAGCAAGCTAAGTAGGGCACTCCAGACGTCCCTCTCCCCAGCAACACCCTCGAGCTCCTCCTGGGGGATCCCAAGACGTTCTCAGGCCAGATTGGACATGTAGTCCCTCCAGCGAGTTCTGGGTCTACCCTGGAGTCTCCTCCAGGGTAGACCCCAATTGGGGCATGGCCAATTGGAGTCTCCTCCAATTGGCCATGCCCGGTAAACCTCCAAAGGAAGGCGCCCAGGAGGCATCCTAATCAGATGCCCGAACCACCTCAACTGGCTCCTTTCGACATGGAGGAGCAGCGGCTCTACTCCAAGCTCCCTCCGGATATCCGAGCTTCTCATCCTATCTCTAAGGCTCAGCCCAGACACCCTACGGTGGAAACTCATTTCAGCCACTTGCATCCACGATCTCACACTTTCGGTCACTAGCTCATGACCATAGGTGAGGGTTGGAATGACGATTGACTAGTAAATTGAGAGCTTTGCCTTCCAGCTCAGCTCCCTCTTCACCACAACGGTCCAATACAACATCCACATTACTGCTGATGCTGCACCAATCCGCCTGTCAATCTCCCACTCCATCCTACCCTCACTCGTGAACAAGACCCCGAGATACTTGAACTCCTTCACTTGAGGCAACAACTCATCCCTAACTCAAAGGGAGCAATCCACCATTTTCCGGTAGAGAACCATGGCCTCAGACATGGAGGTGCTGATTCTCATCCCAGGCATTTCACACTCAGCTGCAAACCGCCCCAGTGCGCGCCGGAGGTCGCGTCCTGATGAAGCCAACAAAACCACATCATCTGCAAAGAGCAGAGATGCAATTCGGAGGTTCCCAAAACGGACACACTCCTCACCTTGGCTGCACCTTGAGATCCTGTCCATGAATATCACAAACAGAATCGGAGACAAGGGACAACCTTGGCGGAGTCTGACACCCACCGAAAACGTGTTTGACTTTGTGCCAAGAATGCAGACACAGCTCTCACTTTATACAAGGACTGGATGGCTTGTAGCAACTGCCGCGGTACCCCATACTGCCTCAGTACCCCCCACAGAGTGTCCCGGGGTACACGGTCGTAAGCCTTCTCCAAGTCCACAAAACACATGTAAACTGGCTGGCCAAACACCCATGCCCCCCTCAGCACTTCCGCAAGGGTAAAGAGTTGGTGCATTGTTCCATGGCCAGGATGGAATCCACATTGTTCCTCCTTGATCTGAGGTTCGACAATCGGTCGGAGCCTCCTTTTGAGCACCCTAGAGTAGACGTTCCCAGGGAGGTTGAGCAATGTGATGCACCAATAATTGGAGCACACCCTCCGGTCCCCCTTTTTGAATATGGGAACCACCACCCCAGTCTGCCACTCCACAGGTACTGTCCCCAGTTTCCATGCAACACTGGAGAGGCGTGTCAACCCAGACAGCCCAACAATGTCCAGAGCCTTCAGCATCTGAGGGTGAATCTCATCCACACCGGGCACCTTGCCACCAAGGAGCTTTTTAACTACCTCAGAGACCTCTGCCAGGGATATAGGTGGGGCTTCCTCTGAGTCTTCAGACTCTACATCCTCCACTGAGGACATGTTAGTCAGGTTCAGGAGCTCCTCAAAGTGTTCTTTCCACCACTCGACAACATCCCCAGTCCGGGTCAACAGTTCCCCTCCTCAGCTGAACACAGCCTGAGTCAAGCCCTGCTTTCCCTTCCTGAGTCACCGGATGGTTTGCCAGAACTTCCTTGAGGCCAACGGACAGTCCTCCTCCACAGCCTAGCCGAACTCCTCCCACACCCGAGTTTTTGCTTTCGTGACCGCCAAAGCAGCAGCCCTTCTGGCCTCCGGGTACCTGTGTGCTGCTTCAGGGGACCCCTGGGCCAACCAAGTCCGAAAGGCCTCCTTCTTCAGCCTAACAGCTTCCCTCACCACCATTGTCCACAAGCGGGTTCTTAGGTTGCCGCCTTGACAGGTACCGATGACCTTATGACCACAGCTCCCTCCTGCCGCATCTATAATAGAGGCTTTGAGCATGGCCCACTCAGAATCCATGTCCCCAGCCTCTCTCGGGATACACGAGAACTTCTTACGGAGGTGAGAGTTGAAGACCTCACAGACAGGGGCCTCCGCCAGACGTTTCCAGTTGACCCTCACTACACTTTTGGGTTTGCCAGGTCTGTCCGGCAGCCTTCTGATCCAGCTCACCATCAGGTGGTGATCAGTTGACAGCTCCGCTCCTCTCTTCACCCGAGTGTCCAAAATATACGCCCGCAGATCTGATGATATGACTACAAAGTCTATCATCGATCTTCAGCCTAAGGTGTTCTGGTACCAAGTACACTTATGAACTACCTTAAGTTCGAACATGGTGTTTGTTATTGCCAATCCATGACTCGCACAGAAGGCCAATAACAAGGCATTGCTCGGGTTCTGATCGGGGAGGCCCTTCCTCCCAATGACACCCCTCCAGGTTTCTCCATCATTGCCCACGTGAGCGTTGAAGTCCCCCAGCAAAGTTATAGAGCCCCGAGGCAAAGCCCTATCCAGGACACCACCCAGAGACTCCGCTATTCGGTGCATAAGCACACACAAAAGTCGGAGTCTTTCCCCCAGCGACTCACAGTCGTATCGAGGCAACCCTCTCATTCCTGGTGAGAACTCCAACATGGCAGCGCTCAACCAGGGACTTGTGAGTATCCCCACACCCGCCCAGTGCCTGTCACCTTGGCCAATGCCGGAAAAGTAATGAGTCCAGCCCCTCTCCAGGTGTTTGGTACCAGAGCCCATGCTATGTGTGGAGGTGAGCCCAACTATATCTAGTTGGCACCACTCCACCTCCCGCACCAGCTCAGGCTCCTTCTCTGCCAGGGAGGTGACATTCCACATCCCGGGGACCAATCTGTGATGCCGGAAGTTGGCACGCCCCAGTCCACACCTTTGCTGCCGCCCGGCCTGCATTGTGCCCTACCGCAATGCTCATCCCCGCATGTGGTGGGTCCATGGCTGTGTCAGAAAATTGGGCACCCAATATATATATATACATATTCTCTCAAGTGAACCAAGAGCAGAGGTAGGTGGTGGTGGCCAACTCTTCTTCAGTGTCCAAGGAGAATGATGGCTCTACTCTGCTGCCATCCCATCCATCCATCAGCTAGCAGAAAAACATCACAGAGAGCGGTGACTTAACAGCAAGAAATGCTAGAGGCTGGCAACACTTAGTTAAGTCTTTTCTCTTCTCGACCATTTAGTCACGTGAACCTGCAAACTCTCCTGTTTTCAGACCCCTACTCTACAGCCGTAAAGCTGTGCTCACGGTCGTGGCTCTTAAAGAGACAGTGTGCCTATTAACACTGAATAAACTGACTAAGTTACCACTGGGTTACAGATGCACCTCTTATCACCAAGGAAGAGCGATCTCAAATAAGGCTGGTATCTGGACATAGTTAGTCTTAATGGTGTAGTTTCAAGATTAAGCCTTAATGTTTAGTGGTAGAGTTAGTTTTAGTAGTTGGTTATATTATCTAATGTGAAAAAATGTTATTTGAAATCATCCATTGTCACTGTGATTCATGTAGGAAGTGTTAGTACATATGCCGATCGCTGGTTTAAAAAAGAAAATCCTTTTATTTTTTCATTTGTTTGAATCTTCCCTTGTTACTAGAGAAAATTAGCTACTATTGGTTGAATTCATTCGCTATTCAGTTGCACGCACTGATCCACATAGAGTTGCTGGACAGATTGTCTACTTTTCTTTGGTTATTTGCTACTTTCATTTTGGTTTCTTTTGTTTGCTACCTTGGGAGATTATGCATGCAATCTCTCTCTCTCTCTCTCTCTCTCTCTCTCTCTCTCTCTCTCTCTCTCTCTCTCTCTCTCTCTCTGTAGCTATCTTTCACTAACTTCTTTTTACCTCAATCTTATTACACTCCTTCGCTACGTGTCAAATTGCCTGTGTGGCCGTGCGCAGCCTTTCTCCCACATCTCTCTCCAGTGTGCAACAGCGTGCGCGCGCACGTACTCTCTCACACACACACACACACACACACACACACACACACACAATATTTGGACAGCCACTGCACCTCATAATTTCACCGCTTGTGCCTTGATAATCATGTTGCTGCTCATCTTTGATTATACCTGATCAGTATTAGTTAGATAAGTACTGTTGATCAGTATTAGTCAATTTTATTTTATTGATTGATCTAATAAATTGTTTTCATTGAATTAAGTCATTATCCTGCCCGTTTTGTGACAATATTTATTGAAGCCATCCCCTACTAATCAACATATTCCAGTTGGAGCAACATCGATTATTCCATCAACTTGAATTGTTCAATTATATTGAGCACCAACATTAATGATTAATAATCACCCATGATACATTCATGGATATCTCATGAACTTCTAACCTCTCAAAGTTTTCTAGCCACAGAGAATATGGTTGTCTCATGACTATTTAGTTAGTTAGTTAGTTAGTTAGTTAGTTATTTTACCAAAGTGGGCACCCAAAGTTGAACTAGGGACCTCTTGATCTGCAATCAAAAGCTCTACCACTGAGCTATACCCCCCTTTGCATGTTGGTCAGCATGGTCACAATTCCCAGTGCCAAATGAAACGTTGCAAAATAACATCATATGGCATGAAACAGATAGAGGAAGCTTACAACCTTTTGAATTCGTTTTCAAAATGTAACAAACTGCCAGCTTCAAGAGTCACTTCTGTTAAAATTAGCGTGTTTTTTGCTTCAGTGCACAGCACAGAAAGGAGCAGTGAAGTTGTCTATGTGTGATAGTTGAAAAAATTAAGATCAGACATGTGCTTTAGCAGATATAGGAGGCACCCAGAATTCAGCTGGGGACTTCTTGATCTGCAGCCAAATACTCTACCACTGAGCTGTACTCCCACATAAATGTTCTTCCAGAAGTTTTATTTCAAATCTGTTTATCTGTTTATAAAACTTTTATACCTGAGGATCGACATGACTATCTGTTGCTTTAACAAACTTTTCTGACCCTTTTTTCCAGGAATATGAGTTTAAATACTTGGGGTCAACTGTCCAAAGTAATGGGGAGTGCAGAAGAGAGGTGAAGAAGTGAGTCCAGGCAGGGTGGAGTGGGTGTAGAACAGTGTCAGGAGTGATTTGCAACTGCAGGGTAACAGCAAGAGTGAAAGGGAAGGTTTACAAGATGGTTGTGAGACCAGCTACAGTTAGGGTCAAAATTATTAGCTCCCAAGGAACCATGGAACATTTCCCTAAAATTCTGCCCAATGTTTGCATCATTCATAAAACTTTACACAGTAAAACATTCATCAATGTTAAGGCCCCTATTTGGTACATTTTGGAATGTAAAATAAATCTTCAGGTTTGCGTTATACCAAATGTAGTGAAAATTGAGGTGGTCAAAATTATTAGCCCCTATGTGATTTTTTTGCTTTCAAACCACACCTTACCAATCAATCAGCTTTCAAACCACGCCTGAGCAATCAATCAGCATTGAACTTTACTTAAGGGACTCCAATTAACGGGGCAAGTGGCACTTGAACACTTGAATGGGAGGGACTACTCTTAAATTCTTGGAAAGAAGTAATTTCATCACGCCAAAAAGTAAAGAAATAAGTCTGGAACTCAGAAAGAAGATAGTGGATGCTCGTATTAAGGGGGAGGGCTATACTGCCATTTCCAAGCGTTTCACAATGTCTAGAACAGCTGTACGTTGCATCATTGCAAAGCACAAGGAGACAAATTCTGTTAGAAACAAACCTGGGTGTCATCAAAAGTGCAAGATTTCAAAAAATTTGGAGAGGATAATAGTCAGAGATGTCAACAACAATCCCCAGATCTCTGCCAAGATGATTGATGCTGAACTGGCCTCTTCTGGACTTAATGTTTCAAGGAAGACTGTTGTGAGGGCTCTTCATCGTGGTGGGCTTCGAGGTCATCGTCCAAAAAAAACTCCATTGCTCACACAGCGGCACATAAAAGCCAGACTGAAGTTTGCCCATGAACATTTGAAACATGGGCATGAGTTTTGGAAGTCTGTCCTTTGGTCTGATGAGACTAAACTTGAGCTGTTTGGGCACATGGATGTTGCTTTTGTTTGGCGAAGGGAGAGACCTTCAACCCTAAAAACACAGTTGCCACAATAAACATGGTGGTGGGTGCATAATGCTGTGGGGCTGTTTTGCTGCTTCAGGCACAGGGAAACTTGTTCAGGTGCATGGGATCATGAAGAAAGAAGATCATGTTGACATTTTGAAAGATAATGTAAAGAAATCTGCTGCCAGTCTAGCTTTAGGTCGCTGCTGGGTCTTCCAGCAAGACAATGACCCGAAGCGTACATCCAAGTTGGTCCAAAACTTTTTGAAGGACACCAAAATTAAGGTCCTGGAGTGGGCCTCTCAGATCCCAGATCTCAAACATATTGAGAATCTGTAGCGGGAGCTCAAGGTTAATGTCCATGCTCGAAAACCATGCAATTTGGATGAGCTGGAACAATTTGCCATGGAAGAATGGGCTAAAATCCCTCAAGAGACATGTGCCAACCTAGTTAGGAACTACCATAAGAGGTTGTTGTCAGTTGTGAGTCAGAAAGGTTACACTATTGACTATTAATTGTCAGAGGGCTAATAATTTTGGCCTTGTCATTTTTGTTTTTTCTTGTTTAAATTCAGCACATCAGTAAAATATCTTAATCAAGCTTAGTGGAGATTTTGTTTTTGTTCTTTTGGAAGCAATTAAACTATAATCACTTTTGGTTATGGTCATTTCCATGGAAAAGTTAAGGGTTTTGTTTGAGTTCATAAAGGGGGCTAATAATTTTGACCTTAACTGTATGTTATATGGTTTGGAGACAGTGGCACTGACAAAAAGACAGGAGGCAGAACTGGAGGTGGCAGAGTTGATAATGCTAAAATTTTCATGAAGGACAGGATTAGGAATGAGTATATTAAAGGGACAGCTCGGGTTGGACATGTTTGGAGACAAAGCAAGAGAGGCAAGATTGAGATGGTTTGGACATGTGTGGAGGAGAGATGCTGGGTATATTGGGAGAAGGATACTGAATATGGAGCTGCCAGGGAACAGGAAAAGAAGAAGGCCAGAGAGGAGGTTCGTGGATGTGGTGAGGAAGGACATACAAGTGGCTGGTTTGACAAAGGAAGATGCAGAGGACCGGAAGAGATGGAAACGGATGACCCGCTGTGGCGACCCCTAACAGGAGCAGCCGACAGTAGTAGTAGTAGTAGTAGTAGTAGTAGTAGTAGGTGTAGCAACTTTGAACAACTTTGGTTTACACTATTAACTTTGAACAACTTTGGATTATACTATTACACGACTACATTTGGGACCATTTGCAGATATTCACTGAACTAAATGGCAGATAAAGAAAACAGATGAGTACAGTGAGTCTGGTCTTCACTAAACACTCGAACCAGTCAGTGTAACCCCACAAATGTGATAACTGCACCCAGAGATGTACGGGGCTCTTTTTTATTGCACTCAAGGGCTGTCACTAAGTTACAGTATAAGCCCAAATGTCTGTTGTTGTGCGGTGCTGTTATAATATATATATATATATATATATATATATATATATATATATATATATATATATATATATATACACACACACACACACACACACACACACATTTCCCTACCATTGTTTCTTTTAACAAAGTATACATATACATATGTATTTATTTTTATTTTATTTTTTTACTGAAACACTGCCACAAGTAGATAATCAACTGTCAATAAATCATAGGTTTGAAAAACATGTGCTGGTGAAGTTGCATATTCAATGACACACTTTGGATAGCTTATGAAATGTGATGTTTCAAGTTATGTGATGACTGCTGCAAAACAAGCTCTGAAAGTATCAGTGTCAATAATATAAAAAAACAGTTATCACAGCCCTTCCTCATCCCTAGACCTCTTAAAAAATATTTTTTGTACACCTTGTTGAGCTGAATGTTTGTACTTTGCTTAAGTTCCACATCCAAACCATTTCACAGATTCACCCCACAGATTAAAATATACATACTCTTCATAGTTGTACGAACACAGAGTTCCTTTACATTAAACTCTTAAATTATAACCCCCCTCTCTGTTGAAGAACTTATTTTTTTGTATATTACCTGGTAGTAAATGATTTCTTGCTTCATACATTATTTGTGCTGTTAAATTCTACAAGATCCATGAACTTCAAGGCATGTGACTTTAAAACAGTCTGTTAGTGTGTTCACAAAATCCTACATTGTTAATTATCCTTATGGCCCTTTTATTTATTTTTAAATTTTTTTGCAGTATGCATAATGGATGTAGTTTGCTTTTGTAGGTGTTACCCCAAACCTCCACACAGTTACTCAGATATGGCAATACAAGTGAACAATGTAGTGTGTACAATACTTTATGATCCAGAATGTGCCTTGTTTTTCCCAGGACTGAAATGCCCCTTGCCAGCTTTGCTCGCATATATTTTATATGAGGTTTCCAGCAGATATTGTCTGTTATCACCGCTAGAAATGTATTTTCATATACTTTTTGACATTGTCTATCATCATTTGTACTCGAGTGTTTATTTTACAATTTCCAAACAACCTAATCTTTTTGTTCAAATTTAATGATTTTTTTTTTCTATGTCAAACCACCTTTTCAAATTTTCTGAGTTCTGTTATGGTCACTTCCAAAAGCTGCTGTAAATTCTCCACAGACCAGAAAATATTGGTGTCATCCACAAATAAAACACATTTCAATATTTTTGATACTCTGCAGATATCGATTATGTACAGAATAAACAATCTCAGGCCTAATACTGACCTTTGAGGGACTCCACAATTAATATCCATCAATGATTATGGATATTAAATGCTCACCGATCTTCACAAATGTTGCCTGTTTCTTAAATAGCTTCTCAAGTAATTCAGCACAACTCCTCTGATACCATACCTTTCCAATTTATCAAGTAATAACTTGTGATCAGTGGTCTCAAAAGCTTCTTTTTTTAGATCTATAAATATTCAAACTGCCTACATTTTTTGTCTATTCAATTAGTAATGTCTTCTATTAATTGAATTAGCACCAATGATGTTGCTCTCTGGTGCTGTGTGGCTGCCATTACCACTAACCAGGGAAATGTTACTCAAGACATATTTAGTAATAAAGACCAGCATCATTTTAATCATCATTAGACAGATAGTGACGAACTTAAAACCCAATGAATTCCCAGCTTTCAAACTTTAACGTACGACTTGACAAACACGTGTTTTATTTGTGTGTTAGTGAGCATGTAATTTCAAGACCAGAATGATCCAACAGTGTTTATTTTTCATTTCAGAGGCATCCCTTTTTAAATAAAACATGGAACACTTGTGCTGTTGTTGGGAATGGAGGTATCTTGACCAACAGCAGCTGTGGAAAGAAAATAGATTCTGCGCAGTTTGTTATCAGGTGGGGAAAATCTCCTTTCACAAAAACTAAGGGGCTATGAAATGTTGATGACAATTAGTTTTAAATAGTTTTAATTTCCCTCTTGAATTATTGTCAATCCACACGTGATTATCTTAATCTTTCTCTTTCTGATTCAGATGCAACCTACCCCCTTTAGAAAATGGCTATGAGAGAGAGGTGGGCAACAAGACTGACCTGGTGACAGCAAACCCAAGCATCCTCTTCGAGAAGTAGGTGTAGAGATGATAAGACTGGATGAAATCTTATTGTTTTGCCACAGTCACAATTTCCACTAACCTCTAATGTGTATTGTGCTTATCATTTTTCCTCACATCCCTATCATTCAGGTTTGGGGGTCTGCTGGAGCGCCGTCGTCCCTTTGTGGAGAAACTACGTAGCTATGGGAATTCCCTGATGCTCCTGCCAGCCTTCTCCTATGGCCTTAATACTGCTGTATCCCTCCGAGCTCTGTACACCATCCAGGACTTTCAAAGCCCCACACAGCCTGTATTCCTCAACCCAGAGTATATCCGGAGTCTGAACCGCTTTTGGCGCTCTCAGGGCCTTAGAACAGTTCGGCTTAGCACAGGCATTATCATGGCCAGCCTGGCACTGGAGCTCTGCACCAGTGTAGACCTGTATGGGTTCTGGCCCTTCAGCCAGCATCCATATGGACACCATCACCTTACCAACCATTACTATGATGACAGGCAGAGTAAAAAGAAAGTCCACGCCATGCCTGCTGAGTTTGAACATTTGCTGAGGCTGCACAGCCAGGGTGTGCTCAGAATACATCTAGGGGAATGCCTGACAACAACCAGGTAAGTCCAGTAACCTAGAAACAAGCCCACAGTCTCCCCTGGCATGACAGGAACATAGTATGGTATCTCGAGCCTCTGCCTCAAGTCTAACCAAATTATTTATAATGCTTGCCATAACTATGTGTCAGTAATGTCATCATCACCACGATGGCACCGCAGACTGCATCCACAGTGGGTTGACATGAATTGTTTTGTATTGTTTTTTGTTTTTGCTTTTTTTTCATAAACTCAGTGTTTTTCTACAATACCTGGAGAAGACCTTATGAACACAGGGAAGCTACTCCTGTGGATTTATTCCCTAACTTTCTCATCCCATCTGCGGAATTACTGGACACTTTGGTCAAAGGTGCGCTCACCTTTCTTCACACAGTGAAACGCCGCAGGAGAGGGAAACATGCTGGCATCCTCGTGCGTCTACGCAGATGCAGACTACTCACGCCATTGTTAGGAATATTTCTAATGTGTGATCACTAAGCAACAACCTAGAAAAACTTCATGTACTTGTGCTAAAGAATATAGACTTTTTTTCCTCTTGCGTTTTGTCCTTCACAAAAACTTGGCTTTGTGGATCAATTCCAGACTCTGCACTGCAGCTGGCAGGGTTCCAGCTGTTCAGAGCGGATCGCGACACAAAGCTTTCTGGCAAAACAAAAGGTGGAGGTATTTGTTTTTACATTAACAGTGGCTGGTGTAAAGATGTTACAGTGATTCTGCAGCACTGTTCTCCTGTTATGGATATTTTTCATTAACTGTAAACCCTTCTACTACCATTCACTCATTCTGGCTGGTGTTTACATTCCACTGCAGGCCAATGTGCAGCATGCTTGCTGACTAGATACTGTGTGTGATGCAGACAAACCCGGACTCTTTTGTTATTGTTCTCAGTGATTTTTAACAAAGGGAATCGCAGCCATGAACTATCTAAATACTGTCAGCTGATTAAATGCCAGAACAGGAAGGAGAACACTTTAGATCGCTGTTACACTACAATCAACTGTGCCTATCATGCAGTTCCCCGTGCTGCACACATTCAACTGTGCCTATCATGCAGTTCCCCGCGCTGCACTGGGACACTGACCACATCATGGTCTATGTGATTCCTGCATACAGGCAGAGATTAAATTCTCTAAACCTTTTGTGAGACCATCTAAGAAGTGGACTAGTGAAGCTATGGCGGATCTTTGCATGTGCTTGGACTGCACTGACTGGGATGGTTCCAGGTCTGTCACCAACAGTCTGGATGAGTACACTGAGGCGGTGACGTCTTATATTAGTTGTCTGTGAGGACACCTGTGTACCATCACACACCAGGGTTATTTAGAACAAAGAAAAACCCTGGTTTACAGTTAAAGTCAGACAGCTTGGGCTGGAAAAGGAGGACACGTTTAGTGGGGGAGTGGGGAGGAGATCCATTTTAAACAGTCTAAATACAGGTAAAAAATACAGATAATAAATATAGGCAAGGTGGTGAGAGATGCTAAATGACTGTACTCTGAGTGACTTCAACAGCTTTTCTCAGATAACAACTCAGCCTCTGTCTGAAAGGACCTCAGACAGACCACCAACTACAAACCAAAAGCCCCCCCACTCCATAAATGATTTGTGCCTGGCAAACAATCTGAATGAGTTCTATTGTCGATTTGAAAGACAATGGGACAGTCCTGACACCATCGCCTGTGACGCCATCCACCAGCTCCTGATCACCAGCTCCTCTTCCCCCCTGCCTCATCAGGGGCCTGGGCCCCTCCACATCTGCCCAACTTTGAGGTCCACTCATCCCCTACCACAAGGATGACTGTTTCCATCCTGAAAAGGAACATTAAAAGGCTGGTCAAGAGACAGAACCCCAGCAAAACTGCTGGACCGGACTCTGTCTCTCCCTCCACCCTGAGGCACTGTGCCGACCAGCTGTCACCAGTGTTCACGAACATTTTTAAACACCTCATTGGAGACATGCCATATACCAGCCTGCTCCAAGACCTCCACCATCATCCCCAAAAAAACCAAGGGTCACAGAACTCAGTGACTACAGATTCATCACCCTGCCCTCTGTGGTAATGAAGTCTTTTGAGCACCTTGTTCTGTCCCACCTTAAAACTATCACTGACCCACACCTGGACTCCCTGCAGATCACCTACAGAGCAAACAGGTCTGTGGAAAATGCAATAACATGGCGCTCCACTTCATCCTCCAGAACTTGGACTCTGCAGCAACCTACCCCAGGATGCTGTTTGTGGAATTCAGCACTGCCTTCAACACCATAATCCTGGCTCTGCTGCAGGACAAGCTCTCCCAGCAGCATGTGCCTGTCTCCACTTTTAAGTGGATCACTGACTTCCTCTGACTCCCAGACCATCAGCACAGGTTCCGTTCAAGGCTGTGTCCTTTCCCCTCTACGCTTCTCCCTGTATACAAGCAGCTGCACCTCCAGTCACTAGTAAGTCAAGCTCCTGAAGTTTGCTGATGATACCACCCATATTGGGCTCATCTCTAGTGGGGATGAGTCCACCTACAGTTAGGAGATTGACCATCTGGTTTCCCGGTGCAGCCAAAACAACTTGGCACCTAACACTACAAAGACAATGGAGATGGTTGTAGACTTCAGAAAGTACCCAACCCCACCTGCCCCCATCACCCTGCCTGGCTCCCCAGTCGACAGTCTGGATTCCTTTCACTTCCTGGGCACCATCATCACTCAGAACTAGGGATGGGCATGATTAATCGATAATCGATAATTGGATCGTTAGGAAACTAGTCGATCCCGTGGATTTTTTATCGATCAACGTCCATATCACATAGAGGTTGAATTAATGAATCTCACTCTGTGGCAGCAATGTTGAAAGAATGAATTTCACTGCCTGGCAGTAATGAGACCTCTTAACCAGGCGGGGATGCAATTTTTATATCTGGGGACCGAAAACTGAGCTAGTACCCACTGGCTACCATATTGGAAAAATAGCCTTCAACGTGAAGTGCGTAAATTGAAGTGTGGCTAGCGCAGCCACCGGAGCCGCAGCCGCGCTGGCGTTTGCCATGGCACTACTTTTCGGGGAGCAGTACTCCACTCCACGCGACACTGGCATAGAAGCAGAAGTTCAGAACTTTCTGAGGGAGACTCCCCCACCCCTGAATTGCAACCCCACAGACTGGTGGAAATTGAATGGAGGGAGGTTCCCCAGGCTGGCAAAGTTAGCGCGAAAATACCTCTGCATCCCCACAACTTCGGTCCCTTCGGAGCGAGTGTTTTTAGCGGCTGGACTGACGGTCACTTGGCTGTGTTCAGTCGCGTCTCACCCCTGAGCATGTCAACGTGCTCATCTTGCTGAACAAAAACCAGTAGGCTGGAATTACTTGAATTTGTTAAGAGTGGACTGTGGACCGATATCCTTTATGTGAGTAACTGTTATTTATTCTATTTTATCTCTCTCAGCTGGAGGCCTATTGGAGTCGTTCAAAGTTACATTTTGTGAAAAACTGTCAGCGCTAAGTAGGCCTAATGTTTTTATTTTATTTTTTAATTTGCATATTTTATACATAGCCTACATATAATTTATATTGTGGGGAATTGTTTCTCAAAGAGGCTCAATGGTGTTTAAGAGCGCAGCAGCATTGGCTCTTTAATTTGTGAAGAGATTTGACTCGGCCGGGCTCGTGGCTGCCTTTTTTACGCGTCGTGACGGATTGTGATATGCCGGTTTTTTACAATTAAACAGTTAAACTTTAACTACCTTGTTTAAAAGCATTGTGGTTGTACTATAAGTTAACTATAAGTTAACTCCTTTGATGAATAAAGATTTAATTGAGGAAAAACACGCTTTCTTTGGTATTTCTGCCATAGACATTTTTTTTCATTAAAAGTAATTAACAATTCATCGATAATTGATCGTTAATTTTCGCAATGATCGATCAAGAAAAATTGATCATTTGCCCATCCCTACTCAGAACCTCAAGTTGGAGTTGAACTGAACATCAGCTCCATCACCAAGAAGGTATAGCAGAGGATGTACTTCCTGCGGCAGCTGATAAAGTTCAACCAGCCAAAGCCAATGATATTGCACTTTTACACTGCCATCATTGAGTCCATCCTCACCCCCCCGTCACTATCTGGTATGCTACTGCCCCTGCCCAGGACAAAGGGAGACTTCAGAGTATCATTCGCTCTACTAAGACGGTGATTGGCTGCAACCTACTGTCCGTCCACAACCTATATGCCTCCAGGATGCTGAGACGAGAAGGAAAGATTATGGCTGAGCCTTTCCACCCAGTCCATGGTCTCTACAAAACACTACCCTCTAGCAAGAAGCTAAGGTCTATAAAAACCAGAACCTCATGCCACAATCACAACTTCTGCAGATTTATTCACAAACTTTCTCATCCTATCTGTGGAATTACTGGACATTTTTGTCAAAGGTGCGCTCACCTTTATTCACACAGTGAAATGCCGGAGGAGAGGGAAACATGCTGGCATCCTCATGCAGCTACGCAGATGGAGATGACTCACGCCATTGCCAGGAATATTTCTTTCTAATGTGTGGTCACTGAGCAACAAACTAGATAAAATTAATCTACGTGTGCTAAAGAACATACTTTTCTCCATCTTGTGTTTTGTGCTTCATTGAAACTTGGATGTGTGGATCAAATCTGGACTCTGCTCTGCATCTGGCAGGGTTCCAGCTGCTCAGAGCAGATCACGACACAAAGCTTTGCGGCAAAATTAAAGGTGGAGGTATCCATCCATCCATCCATTATCCAAACCGGTTATCCTTCTGTCAGGGTCGCGGAAATTCTGGAGCCTATCCCAGCAGTCACTAGGCGGCAGGCAGGGAGACACCCTGGATAGGCCGCCAGTCCATCACAGGGCCGAGACACACACACACACACACACACACACACACACACACACACACACACACACACACACACACACACACACACATACTTAGGGACAATTTAGTATGGCCGATTCACCTGACCTACATGTCTTTGGACTGTGGGAGGAAACCGGAGAACCCGGAGGAAACCCACAGACACAGGGAGAACATGTAAACTCCACAGGAGAGGATGAACCCCAAGGTTGGACTACTCCGGGGCTCGAACCTAGGACTTTCTTGCTGTGAGGCGACTGTGCTAATCAGTGAATGGCAACAATAGGTGGAGGTATTTGTTTTTACATTAACAGTGGCTGGTGTAAAGATGTGACAGTGATTCTGCAGCACTGTTCTCCTGTTGTGGAAACTTTTCATCAACTGTAAACCTTTCTACTCCCCCCATGAGTTCACTTCATTGATTCTGACTGATGTTTACATTCTACCACAGGCAGAATTTGCAGGATGCACAACGCATGCTTGCCGACCAGATACTGTGCATGGAACAGACAAATCCAGACTCTTTCATTATTGCCATCAGTGACTTTAACAAAGGGAATCTCAGCCATGAACTACCTAAATACTGTCAGCTGATTAAAATACCCGAACAGGCAGAATTCTTTCAATCACTGTTACACTACAATCAACTGTGCCTATTACGTGGTCCCCCATGCTGCACTGGGACACTCTGACCACGTCATGGTCCATGTGATTCCTGGATACAGGCAGAAATGAAAACTCTAAACCTGTTGTGAAAACATCTAAGAAGTGGACTAGTGAAGCTATGGAGGATCTTCGCGTGTGCTTGGACTGCAATGACTGGGATGGTTTCAGGTCTGCTACCAACAGTCTGGATGAGTACACTGACGCTGTGACATCTTAGATTAGCTTCTATGAGGACAGCTGTGTACCATCACACACCAGGGTTAGTTACAACAATGACAAGCCCTGGTTTACAATTAAACTCAGACAGCTTAAGTTGGAAAAGGAGAAAGTATTTAAGAATGGGCAAAAGTTCCGTTTTAATGAGTCTAAATACAGGTAAAACATACAGGGAATAAATACAGGCAAGTAGGAAAGTACAGGAAAGCAGGCCTTTCCAACAAGCCTCCAGCCACCCACAGATCCTGACATTGCTGCCCATCCATCCCCACCCTCTTTTATCTTCCCTACTGTGCTCTCTGTATATCGAAACCCAGCATAAAACCTGCTAAACCCTGTAAATGTCACAGCCTCTCGCCCTTGACATCAAAGCGTTCGCTGTCACAGCCTCTTGCCCTTGACATCAAAGCGTTCGCCCCAGACACCTGCTGACCCCCCCGTCACAGCCTCTCTCCCTTGACTTCAAAGCAATCAGCCTCTCGCCCTTGACATCCAAGCGTTCGCCCCTGACACCAGCTGGCCATCAAAGCAGTCAGCCGCTCTCCCTTGACATCAACGCGATCATCACCCTTAAAAAGCCTCCACTGTGGTCCAGTCTTCGCTGGAACGTCGCCTTTCATGGACTTCTGCCTGCCTACCTGCCACTGAGCCAACTCCTGCTCTACCCCTGAGATCGGTTACTTCAATTAAGACTTGATTCTTCCCTTACCTGGTTGTCCTGTCTGCTTTTGGGTTCTTTCCTGATACGTGACAGTACGTTCCAGCCACTATGGACCCAGCAGACCATTCCACCACAGACCTGGCCACGGTCTGCCAGGCTGTAGCCAACCAGGAATCGGTCCTCGGCCAGCACAGCCAGGTGCTACAGGAGATGGCTGATGCCCTCCGTGAGCTCGGCTCAAAGATCTCCGGAATCCAGACTCAAATTGGTGCCTCTGCTAGCCCGGGACCCGCCCCTCCAACTCCGCCACCCCCAGTGCCATCAACTTCGGCTAAGGAACCATGGGTTGCCCCGCCCGATAAGTATGATGGAGATTTTGGACTTTGTCGCCCTTTTTTGAAGCAGTGTGAGATTGTGTTTAACCAGCAGCCCCCGTCATATTCCATGGATGGAGCCAAAGTCGCTTACATCATGGGTCTTCTCCGGGGAAGCGCCCTGGATTGGGCTACAGCGGTGTGGGAGATGCAGGCCTCCACTGCCTCATCCTACGCTGAGTTCACCACTGCTTTTCGCCAGGTTTTTGATCATCCTGTGCGGGGAAAGGATGCATCAAAAAGACTGATCTCTCTCCGCCAGGGTTCCCGCAGCATCGCTGACTACTCAGTTGAGTTCCGTACGCTATCAGCGGAGAGTGGATGGAACAACGAGTCCCTCCAGGCTGGTTTTTCCAACGGTCTCAGCGAATCCCTAAAGGACGAATTGGTTTCGCGCCGCTTTCCTGGTCACAACCACTTACCACGGGCCACACTTCCAAACTCTGGGGGCCGAGCTCGCTCGCCTGAGGCTGACGTCCTCCGAGAAAGCCCGAGGCGTGACTCTTCCCCAGCTTCGGAGCCGATGCAACTCGGCCACTTCCGGCTCCAACCCGGAGGAGTGTCAATGCCGCATCACCGAGAACAGCTGCTTGTATTGTGGTCAGCCTGGTCACTTTCTTGCCTCCTGCCCTCACCGTCCGTCAAACTAGCAGGCTCACGAGGGAGGAGGAGGATCCTCGTGAGCCCAACTGTCTGCCCTCTGTCTCCTCGTCCACGTACCCAGTTGCAAGCTACCATCAGTTTTAAAGGTCAGTCCACTAAACTTTTGGCTTTAATTGACTCTGGAGCTGATGAAAGCTTTTTGGATGCAAGTGTTGTGAAGCAGTTAGGTCTTGCCACTGTGAGTCTGGACCAGCCTCTTGAAGCTAATGCCCTGGATGGACGTCTCCTGGCCCGGATAACCTCTAAGACCGAGCCTGTGCGCCTCCTGTTGTCGGGAAACCATCAAGAGGAGTTAAGATTTTTTTGTTATCAATTCTCCATTTGCTCCCATTATGCTTGGTCATCCTTGGTTGGTTAAGCATAGTCCCCATATTGATTGGTCATCGGCCAGAATTTTAAGTTGGAGTCCCGTCTGTCATGCCTTATGCCTACAGTCTGCTCTGCCTCAGTCTGTCCCCTGTCGGGTGTCAAGCCCTGGCTCCAGGAATGCCGAGCCCGATGCTCTGTCTCATGTGCATGGGAAGGAGTCCGAGCCCAAGCTCCAACCTGACACCATCGTTCCCTCTACCTGTGTGGTTGCGGCTGCAGCTGCGGCTGTCACCTGGAACATTGAAAGGGAGGTCATGGCAGCACAACAGACTCAGCCCGACCCAGGTAACGGTCCCCCTGGGCGCTTGTTTGTTCCAGATGCTGTTAAATCTAGTGTGTTGCAGTGGGCTCACTCTTCCAAACTTACCTGCCGTCCTGGAGTAACCCGTACCCTAGCCTTCCTCCGCAGGTGGTTCTGGTGGCCTTCCATGACGGAGGATACTGGGTCTTTGGTTTCTGCCTGTCCTGTTTGTGCCCAGAATAAGCCCTCCACTCGGGCCAGTGCCGGTCTGCTGCGCCCCCTGCCTGTTCCACACCGTCCCTGGTCACATCTGTCCTTGGATTTCGTCTCTGGTCTGCCCGCCTCCGAAGGTAACACCGTTGTACTGACTGTTGTTGATCGCTTCAGTAAATTTGTTCACTTTTTGCCCTTGTCTAAACTTCCTTCGGCCCGAGAGACTGCGGATCTGCTGGTCAGGGAGGTTTTCCGGGTCCACGGTCTTCCCCGTGATATAGTGTCTGACCGTGGCCCCCAGTTCACTTCTGCTGTCTGGAAGGCTTTCTGCTCTGCCATCGGTGCCACCGTCAGCCTGTCATCGGGTTTCCATCCTCAGACCAACGGCCAGGCCGAGAGGGCCAACCAGGGATTGGAGACGGTTCTCCGCTGTCTGGTGTCTGCCAACCCATCCTCTTGGTCCTCACAACTCCCCTGGGTAGAATATGCCCATAACACCCTGCCATCGTCTGCTACTGGGTCTTCCCCTTTTCAATGCCTTTACGGCTATCAGCCTCCCCTTTTTCCTTCTCAAGAGGTAGACATTCCGGTTCCGTCTGTCCAGGCCCATGTCCGTCAGTGCTGTCGGCGAGCCCATGCTGCACTGCTCAGGACCTCCGGCCGTTACCAGCGCTTGGCGGATCGTCATCGCACCCCTGCTCCGGACTACTCTCCCGGTGACCAACCAACGATCTACCCTTGAAATCGGATGCTAAAAAACTGTTCTCCAGGTATATTTGTCCCTTTCCCATTGTCAAAGTCATTAACCCCTCTATGGTCCGTCTGAAGCTGCCCCGCACTCTCCGGGTTCACCCTTCCTTCCATGTGTCCTGCCTCAAACCTGTCTCTACCAGCCCTCTAGTTCCTCCAGTCCCCCCGCCCCCACCTCCTTGTATGATCAATGATCACCCGGCTTACACCGTTCGTCGTCTCCTGGACTCTCGTCGCCGCGGTCGCGGCCTGCAGTATCTCGTTGACTGGGAGGGATATGGCCCGGAGGAGAGGTGTTGGGTCCCTCGTCGCCTGGTCCTGGACGCGAACCTCATCTGGGACTTCCACAGGATGCACCCTGACGGGTCTGGTAGGTCGCCCAGTGGCGCCCCTCGGAGGCGGGGTACTGTCACAGCCTCTCGCCCTTGACATCAAAGCGTTTGCTGTCACAGCCTCTTGCCCTTGACATCAAAGCGTTCGCCCCTGACACCTGCTGACCCCCCCGTCACAGCCTCTCTCCCTTGACTTCAAAGCAATCAGCCTCTCGCCCTTGACATCAAAGCGTTCGCCCCTGACACCAGCTGGCCATCAAAGCCGTCAGCCGCTCTCCTTTCACATCAACGTGATCATCACCATTAAAAAGCCTCCACTGTGGTCCAGTCTTCGCTGGAACGTCGCCTTTCATGGACTTCTGCCTGCCTGCCTGCCTGCCTACCTGCCACTGAGCCGACTCCTGCTCTACCCCTGAGATCGGTTACTTCAATAAAGACTTGATTCTTCCCTTACCTGGTTCTCCCGTCTGCTTTTGGGTTCTTTCCTGATATGTGACAGTAAACAAATATTATATAAATAACTTCTTAAAATTCTAATTTGACTTTTTCTAAGTACAGCTTTTGCCATCCAGTGCCAGGAATCAGGGGCTTCCACGTGGTCTCATGTTCAACTCTGAACTGGTGTTGATTGCACCTTATTTTCATGTTATTTCATTGTGGATATACATTTTATTTATTATGCTTTTTAAAAATTTTATTTATTATTTACTATTATTTTGTCCCTCTTGCACCTACATACCAAGGCAAATTCCTTGTATGTTCTTGTACTTGGCAATAAATCTGATTCTGATTTTGGTTCTGGTTCTGATTGTCAAAATATAGATCGACAGTTCCTAGCATCAGGAGAGTAACAAGGATACAACATGAAGCCACTGCTGCAGCCCCTTAGATTAATAAAGAGGTAATGAGAAAAGGCTATATGAGAGGCCAACACAGAAGACAAAGCCCATATGGCAGAAACTGCAGGGATCCTAGAATTGTTGAAATTGTGAACAGACCATATTAGACATATTAGCAAATAAAATATTGATTTTAGATTCCTGTCTGGCAACAAAGCAGGTTAAGACAATCTTAGTGAATAGTGATTTCTAAAACTTGTAGGCTACCTAATGTACAATTAATTGTCTGGATTAACATGGTGAACATCAATATTAAGGTTTCAAATTAATTTAACGCTGTATTTGCACTGCCCTCACTCAGGCTGCATAACTTGCATTAACAAGATTTAACAATAGCACTAACTAAACCCTAACAGGATAGCTAGCATTGACCTAAAGAATAACATCAAACTTGCTGTCAAAATGTTGTCCTTCTAATTACGTTTTTATTTATAGCTTTCATGCTAACATTGGTGGTAGGTTTTTACCATCATCGTCAAACACACTGGTCACACCTTCTTTTATTTTTTGGGGATTTTTCCCCCATTTTTCTCCCCAATTGTACTTGGCCAATTAACCCACTCTTACCCACATCCGGCTTCCCACCCGCACACATGGCCACCTGTGTCTATACAGACACCCAACCAAGCCGGAGGTAACACGGGGGGCTCGAACCAGTGATCCCTGTGTTGGTAGGCAACGGAATAGACCCTTATGCCACCGGGACACCCCGGTCACACCTTCTTTTATAAAATGTTCTTGCCCAAAAAATTACATTACTTCCATCCCCACAGAAGAGTTCATGCGACATGACTCCCCGGGGATGAGATCGTCACCTCCCCACAGATGAGTTATCATGGCGTCTCCCCTGGTCCACCATATTGTCTGCAAACAGCTATATTTTGTGAATTCTGAGAACATTTAGCCAAATAATAATAATGGAAAAAAAATCTCAAAATCTACTGTGGACCTATTTATCTTTTTAGCAAGAAGAATAAACATTAATTGATTTTTGTTTTTTTTGCCAAAAAAGCATTTTAAAGTTAGATATAAATTTAGTAAAATAGCTTTTTAAATATTGTTCAGTTTCAACCACTGTAGTTAATGAATCCATTGACCAGCCACATACTGCTCCCTCTTGCATGTGCCGCCATCATCCAAGATTTAGCTAAATTTGGTTGAAAAGTTACAGTTTAGTGGATGTCTAAATCTTAGCCTAAATAGCCACTACTAAACCAAAGTTATTAAAAGTATTCTTACACAATACATGGACTTGCATTGTGTATCTTAGACAGTTAGAGTTGTCTGGGAAACACATAATTATGTAACTGATGATTTAACAGTTTGGTCTAATCTACATTTATCCACATATAATCTGAGCTAGATGAGCGGTAACACAGATTCACCACAATGACATCAGGTCTATTGCTCAATGGGATATTCTCTGCCAAAATGATTAGTCCACGAAACCACACCATCATTTCAAAGAAAGATGCTGTTAACTGATATGACCTTTATCCTGTATTCTCCACACAGGCCAGTGGGAAGTGCAACGACTGGTGGGTGAATCATCGTCCATGTTGAAGATGAAAGGTCAGCCTGCAGAAGACAGACCAAACTCTGCTCAGAAGTTCTGGATTGCAGCAGCCTGGAGGGGTGTTTTTGCATGCATGCATGTGTGCATGTGTGCGTGTGTGTGTGTGTGTGTGTGTGTGTTTCTTTATGGCTGCTACCCTACAGATCACTATGGATAAAGGAACAAGGAGGAAGGAGGTCGTGATGTGAAGTTAATGCCAAGCAGGCTCCTTGGCAGTCAGGTTTTTTGCACTGAATTCAAAATGCAAAAAAAAAAAAAAGTGTTAATATTGTATACTAGGGCTGGACCCGAATATCTGACTATTTGGATATTCGTGCGTTGGGTAGGTATTCGGTTTCAATTTTGGGATTCGGATATTTGGGGTTTTATTTTTTATTTTGCTAAAGCTAGGCCATCAATAAAGGCGAACTACAAAATACATTTGTCAGCCCATTTTTGTTAATTGCGCTGTTAAAATGTGAAAATATATACTGTCTCAGCTGCGGTGCGTCACATCCCTCTCATGCACAGCAGTGACATCACGCTTCAGTTCACCTTGGCCTTTAAAGGGAAAACAAGCCCGGGTGTGTAGCGGTCTATTCCGTTGCCTACCAACATGGGGTTTGGTGGTTCAAATTCCTGTGTTACCCCCCCTGCAGGTGGGAAGCCGGATGTGAAGAGTAGGGTAATTGGCCAAGTACAATTAGGGAGAAAAAAAAGGGGGGGTGTAAAATAAATAAATAAAGGGAAAACAAAATCCCGAAGTCCTCAACTGTGTGGTGACACTTTAAATTAAGCGATGGCAAGGCACTGTGCCAAATATGCAATCTGAAACTGGCCTAACACGGTGGCACAAGCATGAAAAATCACCTGAATGCTGTATGTAGTAGGCTATTCTTTGACAGTGTAAAAAACCGAGATTATACTAGCGAGCAAACTTAGCTTAGCTCCTGTCTGTTTTCCAGTCGCCATTATCAAGCTGTTTTTATCCACCGTTTAAACAGTAACATTACACATGATAAAAACGTGCACTTACTTTGCTGGGAAAATAGTTGCAACTGATCCGAATAGTTAAAATAAAATATAAGTAATGTGGGAACATCTGGGGCTAAGGCAATTATTGGCATAAAAAAGCCTAATAATTTGTCCATAGGCGCATCTCCAGGAATTGCAGCCACCAACATCCTCAACTACACCCAAAACTACAAAGCAGACCCTTAAGTTCCAAAAACCAATAACTGAGAAAAGAAAGTGATAACAGATGCCATAGTAGAGTTCATCACTATGGACAATGAGCCCTATTAACGTAGTCGAAGGCTTCAGAAAATTAATGAAGATGGAGCCCGACTACACTGTATACCCAAATGCTCCAGTATTTCACACGCCCTGTCTCTGAAGTACAGCAATGCATGAGGACAAATTTTAACTCTCGTTGAAAATGCAACTGCCTTGAGTTTCACAACAGACTTTTGGAACTCGTTGAGTATGGAGGCCATACATGACTGGCACCTGTCACTTTATAACTCAGGAGTGGGAACTCTGTGCCTTCGTATTAGAAACCAAAATAATGGAGGTGAGCCATACAGGAGTTACATTCACAACAGGAAGGGTTAAGTTTGTATTGTGTATAGAAAGGGTTAAATGCAGAGGACATATTTCGTTTCAATGTATGCAATAACTGAGAAATGACAATAAAGAAATTATAGATAAATATAAATGTCAAATCTTAAATTTGTCAGAGCTAGTATGGCATTTCTGTGCTTCTGTTTCATAGCACTTTGCGAGTGTTGTCTTGGATTCGATTGTCACAAGCTGTTATGTCACAAAATAGGATGTAGTTCAACCAAACCACTCGAGATTAAAAAAAGATGCATAAAACACACCAAACCTTTTAGAAAATGTTTTTTGTTAACAAATAACAATACAAACAACAGTACTGTAGAGTAACAGAATCCTTATCAATTAACGGCTTTAATTAAATCGAAAGAGCCGTGTTGCACCGCTATACCATCCATCTCAGACAAGAACAGATTATGTCTGGCTCCGAATATTCGCTATTGGTTACTACCGAAGCTCTGGAACCCCAAAAATGGTATTCGGGACAGCCCTATTGTATATCGTAATCATGCTGTGAATCCTCGACAATATTTATTATCAAGGTCGCTATTGCCTCCCCTAGCTGGAGTCTGGGGGTAGCGCTGTTTAGTTCAAAATGGGAGCCATTGCAAGTTAATCTAAAAAAAAAAGAATGTAATTCATACCCGGATCATAAGGCACTATACTGTAATACCTTGTGTGAATCACACTAATCATTATTCCCATCAGCCACGTGACTTTTTCGTTGCCGCCATATTGGATCACAATCTAGCAGTGGATACGCAACCGTTTGTTTATTCTATGCAACGTGTGTTCTCGCCGCATGTTTTTGCTCGAAAGTGCATTTATAGGTTAAGAAAAGTTCATTCTTACTTTTGCCTGCTGCCATTTATGATCTAGGGAAAAGTTTTTTTAAAAAAACTTGATAAATACTTGGCTTTGACAGAAGTACGAAAAATTCTTTGAGTTAGTGCCTACCGTTTTAGGCCATAAACTTACCCGATCAAAAGGAGTTCATCAATCCTGGTTAACTTTTGTGCAATCGTTGGGTGTTCAAACAGAATTGGAAGGAACAAGAAATCTTTTTTTCAGATTACCAAAAGTTATCACACATCAACGTGAAGATGCAAAATTAATTTCAGAAGAGATGAGCTGTCTGGTTGGCTCAGATTAACAGATCAGATTTTACCATGGAGAAGAAAACCAACACCAGAGTTTGTTCAGATCACTTCGTCTCCGGGAAACCAGCTGCTCTTTTCGACAAGGCGAACATAGACTGGGCACCTACTTT
Source organism: Lampris incognitus (assembly GCF_029633865.1). Lineage (NCBI taxonomy): Eukaryota > Metazoa > Chordata > Actinopteri > Lampriformes > Lampridae > Lampris > Lampris incognitus. The sequence continues at coordinate 31,383,271 of NC_079220.1, read as the reverse complement.
AAATTTGGGGAAACCACAAATTCAGGCCTCCTGCAGATTCATCACTGAAAACAATCGTTAAGGTCAAAAATGGAAGCAACAACAGGCAAACCAAGATGAAGGCAGTAGTAAAACTATATAAGTGAGGGTAACAAATTCTCTTGATGAGGTTTTGAGAAGGGCACTTGATATTTGTCCTACAGCAAGACTTTAATATTGATGAGGAAATGCGTCCTGCCTTGAATTGTGGCCAACAGCCTGTTCCTGAGTTAGCTCTTCAGTGCATTTAATTTGTTCATCAGTTACACTCAGGTCAATCTTTCCACAATGATCAATTAATTGTTTGTATGTCATGGCATATATTTCTTGATAATTTAGTTCTGATAAAACCTTTGGCATCGACCTATTCAATGATGCTGGGATGTAGCTATCTCAATATGGCTCAATCAGTGAAAGGTTTCTGTTTGTTTCCACTGAGACTGTTGTAAAACTTTGTAATTTCATCATGTGTTGGAGGAGGTACTGCAATAGTGGAAGATGGCTGGGTATTTATTTGCCTTATTTCCCTCTGATCAATTGTAAGGTCCAAGATTTTCTTCTTAGATTTTGGGGCAGTGAAGTCTATTTCAGACACCGTACTGTAGGGTACCTTTTCCAAAGATGGAGGAAGCATCCAGTATGCCTTCTTCTCTGTGCATGTCTTCGAATCCCTGATTCTTACTGTTGCCTCTGTAGCAAAGAGGAGAGCTGCAACATGAGTACATGAATCACCAAAGCCTGCCATACAATTGCAATGTCCAGCTAATATTTGCCTATCCTTTTTTGAAATTATCCAGGGGTAGAGGGCTGTTTCATTCATTCTTTGTGAGTGCCGTACCTGGAAAGAAGATAAGAACTTATAATAGATATAGCATTTAAAGTAGGCATCTAAAGTATCAAAGGAATTGCACATTCCTTGTTAATAATTAAAGCAAATTATATATAAACAAAAAACAATGAAAGCAATGTTTGTTTAAGTTTGGACAATAACTTTAACCCCTGCTTTATTGGACAGGGTCCATTTCAAATGAATGCATAGTACAGAAGAATGAAATATTTTCTCACGTTATCTTACCCTGCAATGAACAAGGATGTTCCCATTAGAGGCTTTAAGCAACGATATTTCTTTAATCCATCCACACAAAAATTGATTGTAGGCCTCTAGACTCTTCTTCATGGGTGTAGGCACTCTTTGTATGTAGTTCACAATATCTGGATATGTTATTGTAGGATATTCAGCCAGGCTTGTGGTCCAGTTCTTTTTAGGAACAACATATGGATCCATGCCATCCACTAAGCTTACCTTCTCTGGATATTGGTTTTTTTTTTTTGCTTTTGGCTCGAGTGAATCAAAATAGTTCTTTAGACATGCCATTATAGGCCTAAATGATTAAATCCCAAATAGCAAGCATAGAGCAAAACTTGTTTTAGTAAGTCAGAGCCAGCAAGGTACTTATCAAGTTTTTAAAAAAAAAACTGTACCCTAGATAACAAATGACAGCAGACAAGAATTTTACGAAGCGTTAACTTTTCTTAACTTTTAAACGCACTTTCGAGCAAAAACAAAGTGGCAAGAACACACGTTGCATAGAATAAACCAACGGTTGCTACACATATCCACAGCTAGGTTGTGATCCAACATGGCAGCAATGATAGTCATGTGCCCGATGGGAATAATAAATAACTATGAAACAATGCACCATTTTGTTGAAACTAAATTACGAGGAATAACAAGAGCCTTCTTGGTTGTTGTTGTTTTTTTGTTTTGTTGTTTTTGTTTGTTTTGGGGTTTTTTTGTTAAGAAAGTGTCTACTGAAATCAAATACTATTATGAGAGTCTTGAATGTGTTACATCTTGTTGTTCGGTAAAATGTGCCAGAAAATCTGCAAAACTGAAAATATATTTCACTGTAAATCAGTGCTTCCACCCTACACTCTGAAAAATACGCTGGAAACTGGGTTAGAAATGTGAGTGTATCCAATGTTTGGATGTTAACAAAAGAATGTCTGCCTAAACACGAAAACACTACATGAGTCCATGAGTCTCACTGAACTTCATAAGACAGTGTTGGATGTAACACAGAGATAAGCTATAGCTCTTCTCTGCCCAACAGAACCTCAACATGAACATCTGGCCAAACCGGTACCCAGCGCTCTACACCCTCAGACTCAAGACCACATTACTCCTCTTTGTACTATCCCCATTACCAATGAAAAGAATGGATAACCCACACCCCTTCTACACATTTTGATTTTTGAATGTGAGATAATTTATTGATCCCTGTGGGGAAATTAAACTCTCCATTAACCGATCCTAGCTGTGTTGCTAGGAGCAGTGGGGCAGCTGCCATGCAGGACCCGGGGACCAACTCCAGTTCATCTTGCCATGCCTCAGTCAGGGACATAGACAGGAGTATTAACCCTAACATGCATGTCTTTTTGATGGTGGGGGAAACCGGAACACCCGGAGAAAACCCACCACAGACACAAGGAGAACATGCAAACACCACACAGAAAGGACCTGGGATGACCCCAAGATTGGACTACCCCAGGGTTCGAACTCAGGACCTTCTTGCTATGAGGCAACAGCACAAACCACTGCACCACCGTGTCGCCAAATTGTGCCTTTATTTGCTTGTGTATCTCTGTATTACTGCTGACCAACCAGCAAAACATAATATACATACATACATATATATATATACACACATACATATATACACATATACATACATACATACACACACACGCACACACACACACACACACACACACACACACATATATATATATATAAATATTTTTTTCAGAAACCGTCAATGGTGATGTGAGAGCTCGACAAATGAGGAGCGGAATATCAACACGGATACAGGAAAAGATTTTAATACATTGCAATACAGGCCTGTTTCGTGCATCTCGCAAAATCTTTTTTCCTGTTTCCGTATTGATATACACACAAACACACACACACACACACACACACACACACACACACACACACACACACACACACACACACACACACACACGTCAATAAAACACAACTTTACAAAAAGTCTTATAAATTCATGCACTTACATACCCTAAAAACCATAGAAATTCTTACCAATGTGGTTAACCTATACATATGTGATCATGTCAATAATACACAAGCCTAGCTACTCTTTTCTATCGCCACTAGACAAGTGAACAAGATAAAGGATTAAATAACTTTACCTAACTAATTGATCAGAACTGTAATAAAAGGAAATTCAAATAAAAGAATAAATTAGAACACTAAACAACAGTTAATTGTATGAGCCAGTTGAAGGCATTTAAACTTGTCTTCCACAGACTGTATGGTGTGTTATCTAGAATTGTCTATCTTGCCTAATAAAACTTATTTCATTCCCACTCAGGATTGCAGGCAGCCTCTTCATTGTAAGTCTTCTGAATATTTTGCTGCAACATGTTTTTTTTTCCAGTAGGTTACACATTTGTGCCTCTTGTTTTTGTGGGGTAAAAGGAGATTAATTCGCTAAAGAAAAAAAAACTTTTTACATGTATAGACTAAGAACTGCAATACATTTTACTCTCCAAGGCATACAGGGAGTGACCATCTAACAGTCAATCAATCTAATAGTCAACTTTTTGGCTCTTCAATCAGGTTGTTCGTTGTGTGAACAGAACATAAGGAATTTATAGCTTTCAAAGATTAACAAGTTGCTAGCTCCAATAAGAACAACTGTGTTATAATAAATATTGGGTTCCAGTTTATGGTAAAAAAAATAATTAAAATAATTTCTGCAACAGATAGAGGGGGCACCCAGAGTTGAACTGGGGACCTCTTGATCTGCAGTCAAATGCTCTGCCACTGAGCTATACCCCCTATTTGTTCAGTCATTCAGAAGTGTAATATCAGCCCTGCTTTGTCTTGCTGAACTAACAGTCCATTGATGAGGAATAACTATCATACCCGGGGACTTTTTATCCATCTTTTCTCAATGACCCAAAAATGATAGATACCGTAATGAATGGGGATTTGTCTTAATGCAGTCAAAAGCTAAAGCAAACAAACGCAGATCTCTGTTGTTCAGTGACGTTACGTTAGATTTTTTTTTTTTTTTTACGAAATATTACTCTGAGTAGAATGTCCATCAAGATTTGAAGAAAGGGACTCTTGAAGCACATTGGTCATACAGGACTTGAAAACATTACAAGCTGTAATGTTTCAAAGCTTTTGTAGCCATAGAATAAAGTAATTACATTACATTACAGTCATTTAGCCGACGCTTTTATCCAAAGCGATTTACATGAAGTGTATTTAACGTAGGAAATCAGGAGAACTACTAGTCATCTGAGGTCATAAGTGCAACTTCTCTCTAAAAAAGTATCTAAGAGTAAACCCAGTGCTTAAGTAAAAGTGCAAGAAAGAGATTTTTTTATTCAAATGAGTGAATACAATAAGTGCTAACAGGAAGTAACAGGGTAGCAGTTGTTGAAGAGATGAGTTTTCAACCTGCGCCAAAAAATGGGCAGCGACTCCGCTGTCCTGACATCAGTGGGGAGTTCATTCCACCACTGTGGGGCCAGGACAGAAAAGAGCCGTGACCGATTCAATCAGCAGCAGGGCGATAGGGCAACCAGGCATCCCGAGGCAGCAGAGCGAAGTGGTCGGGTGGGGGTGTCGGGCTTGACCATGGCCTGGACATAGGAAGGAGCTGTTCCTTTCACTGCCCTGTAGGCTAGCACCAGAGTCTTAAACTGGATGCGAGCAGCTACTGGGAGCCAGTGTAGGGACATGAGAAGGGGAGTTGTGTGGGAGAACTTAGGGCAGTTAAACACCAGACGAGCTGCAGCTTTCTGAACAAGCTCCAGAGGTCTGATGGCCGATGCTGGGGCGCCAGCAGGGAGGGACTTGCCGTAGTCCAGCCGGGAGATGACCTGAGCCTTGATGAGCACCTGTACCATCTCTTCGGTGAGGAATGGGCGAATCCTCCTGATGTTATAGAGGAGAAATTTTGAGCAGGTAGCAAGGTCTGAATGTGTCTGTAAATGTAAACGTTTTCAACCCAAGCTTACATATTGGAGTAAATCAGAAGAAGTAAGTACATAGCAGTAAGAACACCAACAATTTTTTTTATATCTTTGCTGACCTATATCAATCATAATGTTTCTCTTTGCCAGGCAAAGGGGGCACCCAGAGTTGAACTGGGGACCTCTTGATCTGCATTGAAATGCTCTGCCACTGAGCTATACCCCCTAAAGCTTTAATATATTCCTACTCCTTGCCATGGTAGGCTAACAAAAAGCCTCATGGCTGGCATTCCCACTTCCCAATGAAATGTTGCTAGAGATTAGTATCAGTTTTAATGTCACTATAAAGATTGTGGAAATTTACAATCCTATGTATTTGTAGCAAATAAGAATTTAAAAATAGTTACTGATTCAAAGATACATCCTAGAATGCACTGGGACACATCATCAGTGATATTTCCTGAAGTCCACAGGGGTTTCAGGTCTTTCAACATCATATACCCTATCTCAAGCGACCCAGACAGGGTTGATCAGGCCCTGGCTTGTGTCCCAGCAGCACTGGCCCACAGATCACTCCTTCTGATCCAAAGCCATCTGGAGGCCCTCTCTGCAGCCTCCATAGAAGACTTGATGGCTTTCCTTTTAGCAGCACCAGTGATGCCAAGTAGAGTGTAGAGCTTGACTCTGGCTGCAGTAACCACCTCCTGGACTTCCTTCCAGGTGGGATCTTTGGTGTTGAACTCCACCGTGGGCACTGATACATCCAAACGGGCTCTGTTGGGCCTTAGCTCTTGCTCTCTATCAGGGTCACTCAGAGCGTTGTGCAGGAAGTGGTCTACCTCTTCTTTAGAGAAGGCAAGAAGACCGCTGCACTTCTGCCCTAACAGCTGCCTTGAGAATCCAAATGGATCAGCTATAAACACAGTACACTTCCTGGCTCTCTCTCTCCGCCGTCTCTTGTGCTATTTTGCTCTGTGCAGGGTCATGAGCTTCTTCCTGATGATGTAACGGAGCTCAGCCAGTGGTGGTTTCTACTCCTCGGTTGCTGCCTTCACCTGCCTTGCCAGAGTCCAAAGCTCTTACCACAGTTGGTGGAGCTTGTCTGCCCTTCGGTTCATGGTGTCGTTGCTTCTGGTGGTCTTGCCCTCTTCAACACCAAACCTCTCTGCTGCAAAACTGACAATAATGGTTGTCATTGTCGGAAGTCGTCTGTCTGCGTCTTCCTTTGCTGTTGACATGATGATTCTGGCCACGTCCTCATCAAATTGGTGCCACTCTGTGCTGGCTTGCTGGAGGCCACTTGATTCGACTCTGAATTACTCTGCAGGGGGACAGAGAGCTTAGCACATGGAGGTACTGAGCTCTATGGGGTCTCTCTGGGCCAGGCTCCTCCTGCGTCTCACAAGGAGTGGATCCTGTGTGCTGTGCTGCTCCCCTTCATGCCAAGCATGTCATTTGGGCCTGATGGATTTTAAGGCCGTGATCATTCTTGCAGATCTTGCTGCAAATGCATCTTCAAGTTGTCGCCATTGATAATCTGTTTGCCAAGGTCGTCATTGTTAGGTGCTCATTCGGGTGCTCATTCTCCCCCCCCCCCTCTCGGGCTCCCTTGTGGGTATATTTCAGTGTGTTTGTCCCTAGTTTATGTGGGTTCTTCCTCACAAAAGATGCAGGTTGGGCTGCTACCCCTTCCTGCCCCGGATGCCATCTTTCCAAGCTGTCAATTGTCTCTCCAGTTGTCACCAATCTGTTCTTGGTGGTCACCCAGCCCATTGCTGGGTGTCACTGGCCGAACCAGTTTGAATGATTCGACAATACATCCTAGAATGCACTGGGACACATCATCAGTGACGTTTCCTGAGGTTCTCATGTGTGTGGCTCTTTCAACATCATACACCCTCTCTCAGGCAACCCAGCCAGGGTTGATCTGGACCTGGCTTATGTCCCAGCAGTACTGGCCCACAGATCACTACTTCCTATCCAAAGCCATCTGGAGGCCCTCTCTGCAGCCTCCACTGAAGACATGATGGCTTTCCTTTTAGCAGCCCCAGTGATGCCAAGAAGAGTGTAGAGCTTGCTCAGTGAGCAGCTATCAAAGCCTCTACACCCCACTTCAATGGGCTCACAACACGCCTTCAAGCCTCTCTTCCGGCACTGATCCACCAGCTCCTGGTAATTGGACCACGTCCACTCATTTGCCTCCTCCATCCGGTCGTCCTAGGGTACCGTCAGCACTCTAAGAACCACCTTTTTTGAAGAGGCTGATGATAGCACTATGTCTGGCCTCAACAAAGTTCTCATTATGTGGTCTGGGAACCTCAGCTGCCCCCCCCTCCCCCAGGTCGACTTGCATCTCCCAGTCTGATGCAGAAGTGAGGAGACCCGGTGACGATGTGGGGTGTGGCTGCAGCGTTAGTCAAGCACGAGCGGTCCAGTTCACACATTCAACATCAAATGGCATTGAAAACCTTTGGAAACTGCATTCCGATCAACCTAACTTTAAACAAGGCTACTTGCTATGTACTAGAATAGGCTGGGCTAGGCTAGGGTATGTGCTACTTGCTATGTGCTACTTAGGGAAATTAATTGTTCATTTTTCAAATATATTGTAGAGAATTCGGGGGCAGTCCGGGAACTGCCACAGTCTGGACGCGAACCCGTATCTGCCACTCCGCAAGCGACAACGTTAACCAGTCGACTAAAGGGTCTGACCAGTTAGCCAAGGGCCAACGTGTCTACTTATTCATGCACGTTACACTACCCCCCTCCTTCGGGAAGCGCGTCCCTGCGCTTCAGCATATCAGCTCCCTCATGCCTCTGGGCGCACGCACTTCCAATGACCTCACGGTCTCACCATCCCAGTTCTGACACCAATGTAGCGAATTCGGGGGCAGCCGCGGGAATCGCCACAGCCGGGACCCGAACCCGTGTCTCCCACTCCGTTAACCAGTCGACTAAAGGGTCCAACCCATTAGCCATGGGCTACCGAGCCTATTCATCCGTGATCGTTACACTATACAAATGTAGAGTTCACAAAGGTATGCAACTGTTCGTGTAGCTGAACTGACGTGATTAGTAATTGATTTTACAAATCTATAAAACATTTGAATTGATTTTCATTGTTCACTTTTAGTTCTCTAATTTGCATTGATATTTATTGTTCATTTTTACAAAACTATACAAATGTAGTCCACAAAGGTATGCCAATGTTTTTACATTCATTCTCTTTTGCAATTGTGTAGCTGAACTGAAGTGTTTCGCTGCAGTGGATGCTTGCATGCATAGTGGAGCGGATAAAAGCAAAATTTGTGTGGAATTGTGCAAATTATGATACAAGCATGAAATTTGGTGTATTTCTTCTCCAGAGGCTTCTGATCAAATCTGTCCGATTGGCCACTTGAAAATCCAAGATGGCGGTCATTTTTCAAGATGGCTGTCAAATTTGCCTCCAAAATTGCTTTTTTTATATTAATGTGTGTAGTTTTTCGGTTTGATTGATCTTGGTGTTGATTCCTATGTTTTCAAGCCTGTTGGGTTGGATTTCGTGATTTTTACATAGCAACAAATTTTATATAACAAATTAATCAGTCACATCGGTATCTGGGCATAAGATTTACACCGATATGAAAACTTTTCATTACAGAAAATAATCCAGAAAAAAATGCTTAAGATAATTTAGAAATTGTGTTATCACATAGTTTGCCCAGCAGAGGGCACTCTGCAGCACATTTGGCTGAGTAGGCTACGCATCATAGCTGAGCAGACAGTGGTGTGGAGTCAAGCTGTCTTCATGGTAAGTGACTAACTAATAGTAATGCATTTCTGAAATTGATAAACAATGACCCTATAATCTCCCTTAACTCTAATATACCCCTGTCCCTGACAAACATCATGTCACTCATGATTATCCCATCTGTTTGCTATATTAGCTACGTTAGCAAGGTAGCTGTCTGCAGCATATGTGACTGAGTAGACTACGCATCACAGCTGAGCAGACAGTGCTGTGGAGTCAAGCTGTGTCTTCATGGGTACTACTAGTAGCTAACTAGTAGTAATGCATAACTGGTAAGTTAATAAACAATGACCCCATAATTTTCCCTTAACTAATTTTATAATATATAACCTTGTCCCTGATAATCTTCATGTCATTCATGCTTACCCCATCTGTTTGCCATGCTAGCAAGGTAGCTAGTAGTAGCTTATATAAAGAATATTGGCAGATATATTGGTGTAAAAAACAATGATTTTTTTTAACATTCGTATCCTCATCGGCCACAAAAATTGAACAGACTCTATTTTTATAGACTGTATTTTCTCAGTTGCAGGGTGGTAAAAGGATCAACCTTTGAAATTAAATGTCAGACCAGCCATGGATGTGAGCTCTACTAGTAAATCAAGGACCACTGACTGGACCAAGTGTTGCATATGTCAACTAGATAAGAAGGAAGATCTAAAGTCTCCCCAGACCAATCCTGTCAAAAAAGGAGATGATGCGTATGTGACCTTGGCAAGGAATATTCCTCGGTTTCAATCTCTTCATCAACTATCAATCAGTATAGACCCTGCAAGACTTGACGAAGGTGGAGGGATAGAGGAAACCTTGAGACAAAACAATGCACACTATCATGAGAGTTGCAGGCTCCTGTTTAACAACAAAAATTTACAAAGAGCTGAAAAAAGATCAACCCCAGCAGCTACTAGCAAGGGGGGCGGTAGAAGCAAGATCACACGAAAGGCCCAAGAGAAAAAAAATACTAGAGTGTTTTCTGTGTGAGATTAAAGGAGGTGAGCTAAGAGAAGCAATGACAATGAAAGTGAATATAAGAATAAATGAATGTGCAAGAACACTCAATGATGGAAAACTCCTTGCCAAACTGAGTGGCAGAGATGTCATAGCACAAGAACTGAAGTATCATCCTGCCTGCTTGGTGGCTCTGTCTAACAAAAAACGAGACTACCTAAGGGTCCAAGAGCAAGAGAAAGCACAGGAGCACTGGAAGGAAGCATATCCAATTGCCTTCTCTGAACTGGTCACTCACATCAGTGAAGTAAAAGCTGCCAGTGATGGTACAGATCCACCCATTTTCAGGCTTGCTGATCTGACCACGCTTTACAAGCAGAGGCTGGAGCAGCTGGGTGTTGAATCACCTCAGGTTCACGCTACTCGACTGAAGGACCAGCTGCTTTGTCACATCCCCGAGCTGCAAGCTCATCACCAAGGACGAAATGTCATGCTGGCTTTTGAGAAAGATATGGGCTCCATGCTTGCACAAGCATCCAAGTATGGTGAAGCAATCCATCTGGCAAAAGCTGCTGGGATGATTAGACGAGACATGCTTAATCATAAGTCACATGTTTAACAATGCAGACCTAGAACAGGCTCTACCACCATCACTTTTGCAATTTGTATGCATGATCGAACATGGTGCAGACATCAAGTCCCAACTCAACATCCAAGCCCTGAATGTGCTGGTGAAGACCGTGAAGTACTCAAACTGAATTCAGACGTGAAGATGAAGACAGTTCCAGAGCTTCCAGAAGCATACACCAATGTCCGCCCAGCTTACATTACAAAGAATCCCAACCCTCCTCCAGTAGTATGCCATTCCTTCCCAGCACCTCAGTCAATTCAGTCACACCTGAAGGAAGAATATTCCTGGTTGGAAGGGGTGTTCCTCACTGAGGATGTGGCAGATGCAGTCTGAATCACATGGTCAGCCCACCATGCAACACAGAAGAGGAGCAAGCCATTTGAAGTGAGCATTTCAGCACTAATGCCCCTCATGCGAGACCAGGCTCACTCTCTTGCAACCATCAAGCATGTCCTGGAGAAGATTTGTGATACAGTGGCTTTCCTGAACCCAGGGCAGACCCCTGTTGTTGCTGCTGACCAACCTTTATATACTCTAGCGAAGCAAATCCAGTGGACGTGGCCTGAATTTGGAGAGGACAAGTGTTTGATCATGTTTGGTGGACTTCATATAGAAATGGCTGCACTCAGATCACTAGGAACACTACTGCAGGACAGTGGTTGGACCAGTTCCATTGTGGAGGCAGGAGTGGCATCATCTGGAACAGCAGAGTCTTTCCTGTCTGCCTCAAGTTTCACGAGGACCAGACAAGCCCATCAGATCACAGCATGCAGCGTGTACAAACTAATGAAGGAAGCATACCATGGCTACTGCTCTGCTGAGTCTGGCCGATGAGATCTTACCTTTGAAGACTGGTGTCAACAACGGAAGCTAGAGAGTCCACAGTTCCATTTCTGGAGTCTGGTGCTGGACATGGAGCTCACCATTTTCACCCTGATCCACTCATTCAGAGAAGGAGACTTCAACTTGTATCGTGAAGCACTCTCAGAACTGGCCCCTTACTTCTTTGCGAACAACGATGTCAATTATGCATGATGGATCCCAGTTCACCTCCAACATATGATGTCCCTTGAGCAACAACATCCAGAATTGGCCAGGGAGTTTCACAAGGGCAACTTTGTAGTTCACAAGTCGAGAAGAGAATTCTCAGGCCTGGCAATTGACCAAGCCCATGAGCAAAATAATTCAGTCATCAAAGGGGATGGAGGAGCCATTGGATTGACAAAAGACCCGGTAGCACTTCGGAGGTGGATGGTAGCTGGACCTGAAGTGAGTCGTCTAGTAGCTGGATACAAGGCCGTGTCAGGTGTGAAAGATGCAAACAATGACAGCAGACATCATGAGCAGACACTGGGTGCCCAGAGATCTTTCTTTGAGAAGGTGAAAGCACTCTCTGAAGTGTTGCGGGAGATGGGCAACCCATTCCAAGAAGAGTCAGCTGACCTACTAGTGCTAGATGCAAAAGAATGTTGCAGACCCAGCTCTTGTCGAAATGGTTGGTACACATCCCCAGCGGGCAAAGATCAGTTCCAGTCATTCATGAAGGGGCTAGAGAATAAAGATGAATGTTCATTCTATCATCCAATCAAGAAGAATGCAGTTTCTTTCTTTAAACAAGTCTTAAAGCAACTTGGGGGAAGTTCTAAGGAGAAGGTGCTGAAAGATGACTGTCAGTTGTTCTCACGACTCTTCATCTCATGCCAGAACAGGCAGTGTGACTTGCAGGAATTCGTCAAGCATGAGAACCAGTCATCTCCTGCATCTCTGTGACAGTGGCAAGCTTCATACATGTCAGAAGTCACAGCTGGCAGAAATTCTTCAAGTACAAGTGAACATCCCAGACAGTGAACCAAGGGGAGACACGGTCATCATAGATGGCTCAGCACTAATCAATGCCCTACCTCCACGCACCTCAAATACATTTGATGACTACGCTAAAGAAGACATCATCCAGAAAGTGGAATCCTATGGTGCCAAGTACAAAAGGGTGGACGTAGTGTTTGATGTGTACAAGGCATCAAGTCTGAAACTGAAACCAGGTCAAAAAGGGGGCAAGGAATGAGAAGAAGAGTGACAGGAACAAGTAAGACCCCAAATAACTGGAGAAGCTTTCTTCGAGATGACAGCAACAAGACTGAGCTGTTTCACTTCCTTGCAGACAAGATCCGTGAAGCACAGACAACAAGCACACTCATTATAACAAAAGGAGAAGATGCCATTAGCAACACAAGGAAGCCCCTCGATGCTCCGTCTCCATGCTCTCATGAAGAAGCTGACATGCGAATATTTGTACATGGCAGGGATGCAACAACAGACGGTAGCAAGTCCCTCATCATCAAGGCTAATGACACAGACATCCTCATCATTGCAGTATCTGTACTGCCATCCTTGCAGGAACTTGGTCTTGAGAACATGTGGATTGCCTTTGGCCAAGGAGCCAATGTTCGATGGATTCCAGTTCATGAGGTAGTTTCTGCAATAGGGCCTGAAAAAGCTAGTGGAATACCATACTTTCATGCATTCACTGGATGTGATGTTGTGTCTGCCTTCCGCGGTAAAGGGAAGAAGACTGTATGGCAGACTTGGAACATCTGTGATGAGGTTTCTGAAACCTTCACCAATCTCAGCCAGCATCCAACATCAGTTAGTGATCTTGATCTGCAACATCTGGAGAGATTTGTTGCCCTGGTGTATGATAGATCAAGTGCAGCCCCTGGTGTGGATGAAGCAAGACTGGATCTCTTTGCCCGCAAGCAGAGGCCGTACAACTCAATTCCACCAACACAGGCAGCACTCAGAGAGCATGCCAAGCGTGCTGTTTATCAGGCTGGGATCATCTGGGGCCAGGCTACCATCTCCACGCCAGACACCAGCAGTCCTGCTGACTGGGGGTGGACACAGAAAGGAGAGACATGGCAGATATGTTGGTCAACATTACCCCCAATTGCAGGCAGCTGTCAGGAACTGACAAAGTGTTCCTGTAAGAAAGGTTGCAACCGGAGATGCAAGCGCTTCAACTCAGGGATCCCGTGCACAGCACTCTGCAGCTGCATATGTGACCAGTAGCAGCTAGAGGAACTTTCACATATGCACAGCTTTGAACACTCAGCAGTTTAAACTCACTGATAGTAGTTTTGTGTGAAGTTACAACTGAAAAACAGACAATCAGATCAGATCAATAGTTATATTGGTGTTCTTTTTCGTTACTTTTCCAATAAAGACATATATTAACAATCTTTTTTCCCCTTTTCCATTAATAATGTCATCTGTGTATCTATATACAAATACAATACAATGCATCTTTTAAAAAACTGACACTAATGTCATTCAAATTAGTCAACTACACACATTTCGGCTTAAAGATGGCAGCCATCTTGAAAAATGGCTGCCATCTTGGATTTTCAAATGGCCAATCGGACAGATTTGATCAATAGGCTAAGGTGACTAGATTTCTCAAATCAAATCCGGGGACATTTCCAGTTTTGAGGTTAAAAAAATCAAATGTTAGCATGATGAAATAAAAAAAACTGGGACAATTACAGTTTCATTAATTTTGACCAATGTATACACATTTAAACAAGAATACTCAGTCATGTATCTATGTTTTCTGCATTTTAATCTAACGTTACAGTGTTATGTTTCATATTTTAAAAAAGAATCATGAAAATCGGATTTGAGGTTTTTGAGTTATGGACCCTCAATGTAATCTCTACTCATCATTGTAGTCATTGAGAAAACCAGTCCGATTACATCATCTGGACTGGTTTTGGCGTGGGAAAATTAAAATTTTCTAGGTCAGGGTTACGTTGACAATGTTTACAAAGCCTACTCGTATAATTTAAACATTCAATCCAAATAGCCTTAAGAGAGTATAGCATGACAGTGCCCCTTTAAAAAAAACACACAATATGGTCATGTATTATACACATACATAGAATACACAATATTCTTTTCTGTTTGCTCTTCCACTTATCTTGTCAGGAGAGCCAGCAGGTGGTCCTGGTAGTCTGGAATGGATGAGTAGAAGAGAACATGAGCACAAAACTGAGAGAATAGGGATTTGAAATGTACCATTAACTAATTTAACCATGCAAAAGCATCAGAAAGACTAAACAACAACAACATAATGCAACTGTATTAAAATAAAAATAGCCCACATGCTATAACTAGCACTGATAAAATCCACTCATCAGAGTAACATATTCACAACCTTTTTATAGAAATGCATTAAGGATCAGGTCACGTTTCTCCTTCTGCCTCTCTCTCTCGCTCTCTCTCTCTCTCTCCCTTACCTAATGTGCATATTTCTGAAGAATGTATCTTCTTCAGGCTGGCTTTGTTGCTGGCTAGCATCTCTATGATCTCCTGACAAGGGAGGTTGATGTTGTTCTTCACTATTAGCATGGCCTTGATGGTCTCAACGGTGAAAGTATTTCTGCTGTCTGTCCAAATGTCATTCATGAGGGAGAACACCCTCTCTACTGGTGCATTACTCCCAGGTAGGCACAGGACAACAGATACACATCTGGCCAGGTTAGTGTGTGGGATTTTGTTTGCTTTAAAGTGAGAGAACACTGTGCTCCATCTCTGAAAGAGAGGTGTCTCATCTTTTCTCCAGTCTTCAAGTGCCCCCCCCTTTCAAGAATTCATGCAGAGCAGAGACCTCGTCAAATAGTGTATCCTCATCGATATGGACACTGGGGCACTTTTCTTTCAGTCTTGTGGCTGCCTTCTCAATCTCCTCACGCTGAGGTGTCTTTTTTAAAAGTAGACAGTTTAACAGGAATTAAAATCAGTAAGAGCAAGAGGAATATCTTTGCGTGAATGAGAGGGAGGGCAGTGGAATGGTGAGGATGCAAGAGGTGACAAAGGCATATGAGTTTAAATACTTGGGGTAACCTGTCCAAAGTGACGGATAGTGCAGAAGAAAGGTGAAGAAGAGAGTGCAGGCAGGGTGGAATGGGTGGAGAACAGTGTCAGGAGTGATTTGCGACAGAAGGGTACCAGCAAGAGTTAAAGGGAAGGTTTACAAGATGGTTGTGAGACCAGCTTATGTTATATGGGTTGGAGACAGTGGCACTGATAAAAATACAGGAGGCGGAGCTGGAGGTGGAAATGGAAACGGATGATTCCGTTTCCGTTTCTTCCTGTCCTCTGCATCTTCCTCTGTCACACCACCCACCTGCATTCCTTTTCTCACCACATCCATATACCTCCTCTTTGGCCTTCCTCTTTTCCTCTTCCCTGGCAGCTCCATATTCAGCATCCTTCTCCCAATATACTCAGCATCTCTCCTCCACACATGTCCAAGCCATCTCAATCTTGCCTCTCTTGCTTTGTCTCCAAACCGTCCAACCTGAGCAGTCCCTCTCATATAACCATTGCTAATCCTGTCCTTCTTTGTCATGCCTAATGAAATTCTTAGCATCTTCAGCTCTGCCACCTCCAGCTCCGCCTCCTGTATTTTTATCAGTGCCACTGTCTCCAACCCATATAACATAAGCTGGTCTCACAACCATCTTGTAAACCTTCCCTTTAACTCTTGCTGGTACCCTTCTGTCGCAAATCACTCCTGACACTGTTCTCCACCCATTCCACCCTGCCTGCACTCTCTTCTTCACCTTTCTTCTGCACTATCCGTCACTTTGGACAGGTTACCCCAAGTATTTAAACTCATATGCCTTCGTCACCTCTTGCATCCTCACCATTCCACTGCCCTCCCTCTCATTCACGCAAAGATATTCATCTTGCTCTTACTGATTTTAATTCCTCTTCTCTCCAGTGCATACCTCCACCTCTCCAGGCTCTTCTCAACCTGCACCCAACTCTCGCTAAAGATCACAATGTCATCCGCAAACATAGCCCACGGAGACTCTTGCCTGATCTCGTCCGTCAACCTGTCCATCATCATGGCAAACAAGAAAGGGCTCAGAGCCGATCCTTGATGTAATCCCACCTACATTATTGAATCCAACTGTCATTCCAACCGCACACCTCGCCATTGTCACACTTCCCTCATACATATCCTGCACCACTCCTACATACTTCTCTGCAACTCCCGACTTCCTCATACAATACCAAACCTCCTCTCTCGGCACCCTGTCATATGCTTTCTCTAAATCCACAAAGACACAGTGTAACTCCTTCTGGACTTTTCTATACTTCCAGGGTCCGAAATTAACACTCGCCACCCACCAAACGCGAGTAGATTTTCTGACTGGCGAGTAAATCTCGGAAGCCTACCCGCCATATGGCGAGTAACAAAAAAAGTGAAATCCAACCACTTAACCCCCCCACCATCTCTCTCGCGCTCTCCTTAGCAACAGCAATAACATGGCAACAACAATAACAGAAATTAACCAATCAAAGTGCATTAGAATGTTGCAAGACACTACTGGCGGGTAACATTACGCACACTCGAGAGGAACAACGACAGCAGCACACGTCAACCTCGGTACTAGCCTATTCTATTCTTTTAACTAACGTTAGCAAGCAACACCAGTTACGTGGCGATATTTAGAAGGCGCAAAATGACCATCAAAAAGACAACCATGCCCCGAAGTGGAGGAAGAAGCCACCATCACCACCAAACCGAAAAAAGAACGTTTAGTGAAAAGTGGAGGTATGACGATAAAGGAGCTGCGAGAGGCTGGCTGGAGTATAATGCACAGACCGGGATAATGAGTTGCTCCGTCTGTCACCAGTATGCCAAAAAACGTAGCAATTAATTTGTCATCAGTAACAAGATAATGAAGGTAGAAAACATGAGACCTCCAGATGTCATATTACCTGTATGAATGTCTCTCGGACTCAGTCGGAGCCTCTACTCGCAACATCCTTCGTAAAGGCGCTAATAGCCATGTCCGAGCAGACCAGCATGAAAATGCAAAACATGTTCAGGACTGTGCATGCCATTGGCAAGAAGACGAGACCACTCTCTGACTTCGAATGGATGTGCGAGTAAGTGAATTTAGTTGTCGTCTCAAAATATCCTTTTACAGCGTAAACAAAGTGCTGGCTGTAGGTAACGTTAGCCAGCTAGCACTAGTATGTGACATCTAGCTTGCACTAACGTTAGCTGTGTGCTAGCTTCAACAACATGAAACAGGTTAAAACTGATTGGCGGTCAGGGTCTACAGTGGTGTAGAGGCTTTGTGTCGATGCAGTTGCCCACTGGGGACCGGGGTTCAGGCCCCGTCTCGTCAGATCCGACTGTGGCTGGACTCGACGAAGTAGCGATAATTGGCAACGCTGTCTTCGGGAGGGGGGCGGAGTCAGCTTGTGTTCGTCACATGAATGCATCTCTGTGTGTGTCGGAAAAAGCAGTGGTTCGGCCTGGATTCACCTTGTCACGAAAGTGGGGAGGCGTCTCCTTCGAGACTGCCGGCCGGAGAGATGCAGTTGGCGAATGCATGCAGTACAAGGGTGGGCGTTTGAACTAAAGGAGGGATCGATTGGCCACTAAATTGGGAGAAAAAGGGAAAAATCAGAAATAAATTTAAGAAAAAACTGATTGGCGGTCTAACCTCAACTCAGACACACTCTCGGATCTACTGATGGTGCAGCTGTCATCTCCTGAGATCAGGGAGTATGACCCAACCAGTGCTGTTGATCTGTGGCAGCAAGACTCTGTCAGGAGCAGGAGGCTAAACTTCATGGACGGTGCAAAGAGAGTGGCTGCTGTAGAGTGAGAAGTAGTCTGGGACTAGGGATGGGCATGTGGAGCACTCGAGTAGTTATAATAATTCTTACTGCAAATAAAACATGAAATCATACTTGTAACATTTTATCTTTTAACCATTGACTAATTTTACATAAAATATTTTTGCTTCAGATCTGCTCTTGTGACATTTTTAAAAGCTTTTATTCAATACAATAACTTATTCTCTCATTGATATGTACTGAAAACGTATGTATGGCACGAAAAGCTACTAATTATTTTGGCCGGTAAAAAATCTGCTTGGCCGGTAGATTTTTTCATCTACCAGTCCCCTTGGCTGGTAAACCAAAAAGTTAATTTCAGACCATGTATACTTCTCAATCAATTTTCTCAAATCAAACATTGCATCTGTGGTGCTCTTTCCTGGCATGAAACCGTACTGCTGCTCGCTAATCGTCACCTCTCCTCTTAACCTAGCTTCTATTACTCTTTCCCATGTCTTCATGCTGTGGCTGATCAACTTTATACCTCTGCAATTGCTACAGTTCTGCACATTGCCCTTGTTCTTGAAAATCGGTACCAGTATGCTTCTCCTACATTCTTCAGGCATCCTCTCAATTTCCAGGATTGTGTTAAACAATCTAGCTAAAAGCTCCACTGCCATCTCTCCTAAACATTGCCATGCCTCCACAGGTATGTCATCAGGACCAACTGCCTTTCCACTCTGCTTCTTCAGAGCTGCCTTCACTTCCCCCTTGTTAATCCACTGCACTTCCTGATTCACTATCCCCACGTCATCCAACCTCCTCTTTCTCATTTTCTTCATTCATCAGCCCCTCAAAGTACTCCTTCCACCTTCTCAACACACTCTCCTCGATTGTCAGCACATTTCCATCTCTATCCTTGATCACCCGAACCTGCTGCACATCCTTCCCAGGTTGATCCCTCTGTCTAGCCAATCGATACAAGTCCTCTTCTCCTTCCTTAAGTGTCCAACCTCTCATACAACTCATCATACACCTTTTCCTTTGCCACCTCTCTTCACTTTACACTGCATCTCCTTGTAATCCTGCCTACTTTCTTCATCTCTCCGACTATCCCACTTCTTTGCCAACCTCTTCCTCTGTTTACTTTGCTGTACTTCCTCATCCCAATTCTCCTTGTCTTCCTCTGTGCAGGTGACACACCAAGTATCTTCCTAGCTGTCTCCCTCACAATTTCTGCAGTGTTTGCCCTGCCAACCAATCATTAATATGTATTGCAGTGCTGTGCAGTGTGGTCAGTGGCTGGGTAGGCAGTGGGCATTCACAACAGAGGCGCCCCCAGAAATTTTTCACAGGGGTGGCCAAATGGGGTCCCTGAAAATCTTGGGGTGGCACACCAAAACCAAAGCCATGACTGAATTTCAGGAATTCTATTATGCCGTTGTAGTATACGGTTTAGGCTGGATGAAAACTGTCATGATGAGAGTTAAAGAACTTTGGTTTCTTATGTTTTTTTACAGTTAATGTTACTTAATATCTGATGTGCATAGACTAATACCGGTATAGTTAACATTTTGAGTTCCACAACAATTCTGTTTTAATGTGTTATGTATATATTGTAACGTGTTAGACGATTCATTGTTATATTGTATATGTGTGACGCAGTGATGGACAATCAAAAGCGGCTGGCTGCACCTAATGTAAAATATCAGACAAAAGCATATTCTGCATAATCAGAACCATAGTCGGCATAATCAGAAGCATGGTCTGCATAATCAGAAGCATAGTCTGCATAATCAGAAGCATATTCTGCATATGCGACTCGTGGCTGGAGGGGCCAACGGGGGGGCCAGGGATAGTACCAAGGTGGCAGTGGCCACCCCTGGCCACCCCTTGGGGGCACCACTGACTCACAAATCCAAAATATATCCTTTTGTGCTCTCTTAATGTTTTATAACATTAACTCCTCATTAACTGCATTGAGTATCTCCGTCACTCAATACAGACGAATGAAGGCGAGAGATGTGTGCTGGTTTCATCATCTCTCTCCCCTCACTATTTCCTCTGTTTAAGGGCACAGCATTTGGAGGCACTACTAGGATGTTTGGCTTGAGGACATTTTACTGCTTATGCCAACTCCCCTGATAAAATGGCATCGGAATTGGAGAAGCTGCAGCTGGAAATTAAAGGAGCATTGTATAAACCGACTGTAGAGCAGCTGATTAAAGTATGTAATGTGTTTCAAATCTCAGGACCAGGGCAAGAGCATGTGAATATTAAAATACAGTTAGTCTCACATGTCATGAAGTATCTTGAATGGGAATAGTTGGCCGACCTAGAGGATGAAGGTATGTCAGACCTCCTTGAAGCTCAGGACGTTATAGACAAAATACAAATGGCCAAAGACTGCGAGCATGTGAAATTCTAAACCAAATTGAGGAACAGGAAAACCTCCAGAAGGAGGTACAGGCATTAAGGTTGTAATTACAAAAAAAAGGGAGTGCAACGCATGACCTGATGGAAAATAGCCTGAATCCCCCTCTAAGTTCTAGCACCCCAGTAAAGAACATGTCGCCAGCACCACCAAATGGCTCTATGTGGTGCAAAGATTTTAAGATATCAAGCCAAAGAGGGGAGCCTGGGCAAAAAGATTCAATGACCTTTTCTAGTCTGGCCAGGCAAATCGAAAATGGGCTTAGTAAAGGGTACTCAGAATCAGAGCTCACTGATGCTGTAATCCATGCCATCACACCGGGCCTGCCGTTAAGGAGTTACCTTGAAGGAAAAAGAAAACCTCATGTTGCCTGCCCTTAGGAGAATTCTCATGTCCCATTACCAGGAAAGAAGTGCCACAGTTATATAAACAACTCACCTCTGAGGTCCCGAGTAGTACAGAGATGTTACGCCCCTGTAAGGGGAATATGAAAGAAATGAATACAGACACGATGTTGCTGCTTCAAGTCACAAAGTTTTAATGAAAAAATCTAAATATATACATTTTACATGTTCACTAAAATCCTCAATAAACATTATATTATCCCTTTCAGAAACTACACAATTATAAAAATACAGTATTGTCCCCTTAAGAAACTGCACATTTGGCAAATAAGAGTAACTTCACAATAAGAAAAATCCCAATATGAATCAATATCAATGCCTTTCATCACCTTAAACTACACAAAGAAAACATAGTGGAAATACATCATAAAATCAGCATTGTACCATTAAACTGAATTAGAAAATTGTCAGGTATATAACTGCATTGCACCTTTAAATAGACTGCAAAAAAAAAAATATATATACGTATATATATATATATATATATATATATATATATATATATATATATATATATATATATACATAAGGAAAATACCAATACCTGCACTGCACCTTTAAACAAAATTTGCAAAATACTTTTACAGTTCCAAAATATAGTATTGTCCCTTTAAGAAATTGCACATTTGGCAAATAAGAGTAACTTCACAATAAGAAATATCCCAATATGAATCAATATCAATGCCTTTCATCACCTTAAACTACACAAAGAAAACACATTGGAAATACATACTACAATCTGCATTGTACCTTTAAACTGAATTAGAAAATTGTCAGGAAAATACCTGCATTGCACCTTTAAACAGAACTAGCAAAATAATTTACAGTTCCTTTAAACAGAATTAGAAATACCTTAACAGCACGTTTAACCAGACTGCGTAGTAGGTGTGCATTATCCAATAGTGTCTATATGGCTGCTATGCATTTAAACCTGAATACTGTTGAGTCACTGGTAAATCAATAAATCGGTAAATAGTCTTGCTTTAACTTAAACACAAATAGCAGTTTTTCATATCCACATTCAACTAACAGTGATATAATTCTTAAACTGGAACACATTGGCATCACTATTTTAACCGTACAATATGAAATAGATACAGACCAAACATGCTGCCGCACGAAATGGTGGCCATTACGGTTCTACCGCTCTGTCGCCTACGGGATGCCAGCTAGCAAGCATGCTACAGTCGAGCAACATTTTCATGGTTAGCCAAACTAGAATCACTTGCTGAAATTACTCTAAACATATTATCACCTTCGTTCTCACCTGTAAGGGGGAATATGAAAGGAATGAATACAAAGACGACTTCGCCGCTTCAAGTTCCATGGTTGTAATGAACGAGCAGCGAGCGACGCATTTGCCTCACAGGCAGAGCTAGGCATGAGCAATCGAAAACATCGATAGATTACGGGTCGATAGTTGAACTTGGGGAAATAAAGAAATACTGTAAAACGTTAATTCAACTACATTTTCCCAAAACATTAGAGAAAGCAAATTAGACAATGTTTTAGATACATTATCTCTTTTTAACCTCTCTTACCTGGGCAACAAGAGCAATGGATTACGCATTTCTATGCCAAAGCGATGGATTGCAGATAATCTGATTAGCAGATCAGAGTGCATTTCTAACTCTATCTTTTTGTAAAGCAATGAATTATAGCCATTTTAACTTATTCAGTGCACATCTAGTGGACATTTTTAACACTACCTTTTCCCATTCAGTGCATTTACTAGACATTTTCATATCCATTACACTCCCCTTCAACACAGATGTCATCCTGACATCTCAACAAACAAGTTACATCAACTGTTCAAGCAGTTACCCAGTGCATATGATGCTATTGGTTCAACCTCGCAATGGTTCGTACATGTAAGCACTCGACTTTATCAAAAGTCCATGAGTGTATGGAGCAAGTGAGTATGTCTGCACACAGCTGTTTCAACAGTCCATGAATGTACAGAGTGTATTTGTGTATGCATGTGAGCACTCAGTCCTTAACAGTCCGATGAGTGTATAGAGTGTGTGTATGTGTTAGCACTTGGCTGGTCCAAAAGTCCATGAGTGTATGGTGTATGTGTGTATATGTTAGCGCTCAGCTTTTCACAGTCCATGAGTGTATGGTGGAGGCATGTGAATATGTGTGGGTGCTCTTCCTTCAGTACCCCAGTACAACAGCAGGCTGGTAGTTGAAGCACTGTACCGGAGTTATCCATGCCCCTGTTGCTTGCGTCGTTCCATATGGCACTGGTGGGTACCAGTACATGGTGTTACTTGGGAGTCCAGTGCTGTAACAACCAGGATTGCCCAGCTACTTCATCTCCTTTTGCCTTGCTCTGGTATTACTTCATATATGGGCATATCTTTTCCCACCTGACAGATGACCTTGTGGATGCAACCTTCCCAATGGTTCCGGAGCTTCCCTGTTCCTCCTCTGGGTATCATATTCCGAAGTAGGACCCGATCACCCTTGTGCAACACAGAGCTCCTTACTTTGTTGTCATTGTTACGCTTGCTCCTCTCAGCACACTTTTTTGCATTTGCTGTTATGATCTCAATGTCTCTTGCACCTGTTGTTTCTACTTTTTTATGTATTCTTGATGATCAGTAGTTCCAGTCTCAGGGGTTAAGCCAAACAGCAAGTCAGCAAAGTCTTGGTGATCTCCCAAAGAGGAGATAGAAGGGAGAGAAGCCTGTGACTTCATATCAAGTGCTGTTGTATGCATAAATGAATTTGGCGAATGACTCTATCCAATTTGACTTCTGCCTCTCAGTAAGCGTTTTCAGCATTTGCAGTAGTGTTCTATTTAGATGCTCAACCTGCCCGTTGCCTTGTGGGTGGTACAGTGTTGTTCTCGAGCCCATCCCTCCACAGTTTTTCCTTAGCTGCGCAAACAACTGATTTTCAAATTCCTCTCCCTGGTCATGATGGATCCTTAAGGGAAACCCAAACTTCAGCGTATAATCGTTAAATATCTTACCAGCGACGGTTTTTGCAGATTTAGATATTGTGGCATAGGCTTGTGCAAAGTGTGTGTAATGATCGGCTATCACCAATATGTATTCATATCCACCTTTACACTTGTCTAAATGCAGTAAGTCAATGGATACGAGTTCGAAGGCCTGAGTTGTGACAACTGAGGTGAGCAGAGCTCTATTTCTCTACAGTGCTTTTTCTGTTTGAGGCAGGCACAGCTTTGAGACTCATAGTGCTCTATTGCTCGCTGCATGTGTGGCCAGAATAAGCGACCCTGAATGAGTGATGTAATGCATTCCACACCTTGGTGTCCCATTTCATCGTGGAGTTGTCTCAGGACTTTTGACTTGTATATTTCGGGTAGAACCAGTTGTGTTCTGGTTGCAGTCTATCGGTGGAATATCCCATAGCAATACAGGCTGAGTTTTTCCCACTCATGGAGTAAATACTTGCTCTGTGTACTGAATGATAGCTACTGTCCCACAGGCCTTTCATCTGACTGTTTGCAGGCTGACGGGGCTAATATTCTGATCATCTCTCTGAGCTTGACAGATAGCTGCTCTTGAAAAGGACTTGAACGTGCCCTCATCTGTTTATGCACATCCGACAGCTATCATGGATCATACTGTGTGTGAGTCTTTCGTTTCTGCAGCTTGTACTGTAGTTTGGACTGGAGGAGAGGACATTTGCTCTGTGCATTCTACCATCATTGTTTCGATGTCACAGGGCATTCTTGAAAGGCCGTCAGAATCACAGCTCTCTTTGCCCGGCGGTATTTGATAGTTATAGGTGGAAGTTGACTACTTCAGCAACCCACCTACATCCCGTTGCGTTGAGTTTGGCTGTTGACAACACATAGATATAAGTGTATTGTTGTCCGTGTATATGGTGCAAGAGGAGCCAATTAGGTAGTCCCGAAACCATTCGGTAACAGCCCACTTCAAGGCTAGGAATTCAAGTTTCCCTGAATGAAGATGGTATTATTTTTTTTTCGGCTTTGGTCAGTGTGCGAGAACCCAGCCACTGAGGATGCACAAGCCAGTACATTCTTAGTGCTGGTCCCAAGCCCGGATAAATGGGGAGGGTTGCGTCAGGAAGGGCATCCGATGTAAAATCTTTGCCAAATCAAATATGCGGCTCATAAATAAGATTTTCATACCGGATCAGTCGAGATCCAGGTTACCAACGACCACCACCGGTACTGTTAACCAGCAGGGTGCCGGTGGAAACTATGTTACTGTTGGGCGAAGGAGAAGGAGAGGGGGAAGGCATGTCCAAAGGCAGCGAGAGAGGAGGAAGGGTAGGAGTGTGGAGGTGAGAGTCAGAACTTTGAATGTTGGCACTATGACTGGTAAAGGGAGAGAGCTGGCTGATATGATGGAAAGAAGAAAGGTATGCATACTGTGTTCGCAAGAGACCAGGTGGAAGGGGAGTAAGGCCAGGAGTATCGGAAGTGGGTTCAAACTCTTCTACCATGGTGCGAATGGGAGGTGAAATGGGGTAGGGGTAATTCTGAAGGAAGAGTATGTCAAGAGTGTGCTGGAGGTGAAGAGAGTGTCAGACAGAGGGAAGAGTATGAAGCTGGAAATCTGATCCATTCATAAAGACCCCACGGTTTCATGAAAGCGGTCATGGGGCTACTCTGATGATACGCTTTCCCTTGATCTAAGACAGAGAACCAGGAGTTTCCACCTAGGCCGTCCATTATGTCCTGCACCCTGGTAATAGGCTGATGCTTGAGGAGAGTCTTTTGTTCACTTCACGGAAATCAATACACAGTCATAGACTCCCATCTTCTTCTTTTTTTTAATTCATCATAATAGGTTGGCGTTCTGGGTTAGGTAGACACAGGCCCTTTAATAAAGGGTTTCCGGGTTGACAGGGTAGAGATAGGAGGAGGATTGTGGGAGTAGTGCCAGGTTGCTCGTTTTGTGATTTTTGTACAGAAGAATAAATGACATGCGTACGTGTAGTCAATGAGAGAAATTGTCCGTCTCTACTTTCCTGCAACGTCCACATTGGTGGAAATTTGACGTTTGTCTGCTGGACGTTTCCAGAGACAACTCTTCGTGAACATGATGACTAATGCGGTTTCTCTCATGCTGCCAAAGTTCTGGGAGTCGTCAGCCTCGCCTTGGTTTGCCCAGACAGAAGCGCAGTTCGCATTGTGGGAAATCACCGTGGACACCACAAAATGCTATTAAGTGGTTCAAAAACCACTTCCAAGGATGTAGGGTAGCACTCACCAATGTGAAAAAAGACAGGGACAGTGTCTCATTTTCACCAATTTATTTTGGCCAGCAAAACATGCTAACGTTTCAGCCTGCTGCTACAGGGCTTCATCTGAGTATGAGTGTAACTAATGGCATGCGATATATATAGAGCTTCATAGTGGTCACGATACAGGACATGAAATGGTTACATGTCAGGTCAGCAAGGTCACATGCAAAGTTTACATGGTCACATGACAGGTCAGCAAGGTCACATGCAAAGGTTACATGACACAGATCAGCAAAAGGTCACAAGACAAACCAATAAAAAAGTGCTGGGACCTTACTGCTTAACTGGTCACTCCCTGTCCCGTGCGAGTGACCCTTCCCCAATTAAAGGCTCACCTCCAAACTGTCTCTGTCCCCTCGCTCGACACCCAGCCAGCTCGCTGCTGCCACACCTGTAACAGTGTGTGCAGTAATCTTCAGCTCCACTCTGTTGACAGCCGAAACATTTCCTCATACGCCCACGGTTTGATGGAGGAAAGCTGTGCTGAGGGGCAAATCTTTGCTGATACTGGGCGGTCCCTCCCGTGTCTGGGGCCAGGAGTGAACCAGTATCTCTGTGGTGGCTCCTGCATCTGCTGGAAACTGTGGGACTGATGTGCCATCCGGTCCCCCTGTTGGTGGGTGTTGTCTGGGCGTGTACTGGGGCTGTTACATGGACTCCCTAATTTGAGACACTTCAGCTTTAAGATCTTTCAGCAGAGCCATCTCAGAACTCATTTCTTCAAGCTGGAAGAGTACAACAGGGGGGAATTTTACCAAGGTTTTGTTAAGCAGGCGGGTTTTGTTTCTTTTCCCTAGGAGCGTTGCACACCTGGGCAGGGTGGCTAGTGACAGGCCGTTGTTGTCCTAGCATATTTTTTTTTTTGCCTTTCTGCCTCATAGGCACATGCTGTGTTCATTCGCTCAAGTAACAGTTCATCAGAGATGTCAGTTTGCTCCAAATAAGGCTGGAGGTCACATTTGATGTTGTTACTCTGCAGGCCAGTTAACACAGTGTGAAGGAATATTTTCTGCACCAACCCGGGGTCATATTGGAGATCTTACTCTGATTCCTGCGAAGCGAACAAGATCTTTTGTCTCAGGTCGAAAGCACGAATAAGAAGTTCGGGGGGGGGGGTCTCTTAGGCCCTGAACCTCTGAGGTCAGCTGCTTATAGAGATCGGTTGCACTTTTCTCCTGGTAATGAGAACGGAGTATTCACCTTAATGTGGGTAAGGTCAAGTTGGCTTTCCCCTCCAGGTAACTACGAAGTTGCATGCCAGGGGATATTGCTCTTATCACTGCATCTACGATCTCAAGTTCAGGGAACCCCTTGATTAGGCCATGTTTGATTTAACCAGCTAAGCTTGAGAGGGTTGGTCGGTCTTTCTGACCAGGCTCACGGATTTAGCCGGATATCTTAAAGTCTTTATGCTAAAGGGGAGGTGCATGACTGGAGGCTGGGCTTGGTGCTAGCATCCTGCTGAGAACCATGTCTTTAATTTCCCTGTTCTCTTGCTTGTCTTTCTCATTCTCTCTCTGTGTCGTTGCCAGCGGAAGTTGCAAGGCCTCAATTTCCTTGATTATTTTTTCCTCATCTTTGTCCTGTTTTTTCTGTTCCTTGTCTGCATGTTTTAGTGTGCCAGTTTTACGAGCTGCTAGGAGCTCAGAAATTTTGTCTCGAAGATGGAGCAAGTTAGCCATTCCTTTATCCTCAAGTTTTTCTAGCTCTTCGCTCTGTATGTAGTTTGAAATTAGTGTGATGAGAGCTTTTTGACCCTTGCCAGTAAGACGCTCAAACCCTGGTCCTGCAATGATTAGACGGTCTGGGCAGCACACACAATTGTCTTATTACTTCCAGCTGTACTTTCTCTAACTCTAATGAATCCATCTTTCTAGAAGAGAGTGGATATTAGCAGTGTGAAGTGGTACCTTTTAATCTTTGGGGAGTGGTAGCAGCTCTCCTAGTATGTAGAAATACCTCAGATCACATGTACTCAGCTCTCACTGTCGGGAACACACCGTAGCCGATTCACCACTTGCTCTCTGTGTCTGGGTTGTTTAAAAGGACTGTTTGTCAGCTGGGGACATCTCTTGTAGACACTGACCCATGCTGCACACAATCCCAGCAGTGCCTCCAAATGTTATGCCCCTGTAAGCGGAATATGAAAGGAATGAATACAGAGATGAAGTTGTAATAAAAAAAAAAATCCAAATATATACATTTTAAATGTTCACCAGAATCCTCAATAAATATTGTATTGTCCCTTTCAAAAACTACACAATTAGACAAACATAGTATTGTCCCTTTAAGAAACTGCACATTTTGGAAAATAAGAGTACTGTCTCTTTAAGAAACTTCACAATAAGAAAAATCCCAATATGAATCAATATCAAGGCCTTTCGTCACCTTAAACTACACACAGAAAACACATAGGAAATACATCAGAAAATATCTGCATTGTACCTTTAAAATGAATGAGAAATTGTCAGGGAAATACCTGCATTGCACCTTTAAATATACTAAACAAAATATCAGGAAAATACCTACATTGTACCTTTAAACAAAATTAGCAAAATACTTTTATAGTTCCTTTAAACAGAATTAGAAAATACCTTTACAGCACCTTTAACCAGACTGCATAGTAGGTGTGCATTATCCAATAGTGTCTATCTGGCTGCTATGCATTTAGATTAGATTAGATTAGATTAGATTAGATTGTTTTATTAGCCATACGACCAAGGCTGGTGGAATTTGTTTTTGGTACACAAGCTCTGCAGCACAATACATACATGGACAACACATGGTCCCCTCCCCTCTTCTTCAGTCTATAGCACCTGAACTCCTTCACTTTCTAACCCACCTCATCAACACCTCCCTCCAGGCAGGATGCTTTCCATCTGCCTTCAAGACTGATAAGAGTCACTCCCCTTCTCAAGAAACCATCACTTAACTCCTCTGAAATAAAAAACTACAGACCGGTTTCCCTTCTATCCTTTCTATCCAAAACTCTTGAACATGCTGTCTTTAACCAACTTTCTTTGTACCTCCATCAGAACAACCTCCTGGACCCCAAAGAGTCTGGGTTCAAGGTGGGTCACTCAACAGAGACGGCCCTCCTTGCAGTGACAGAATTGCTGGACTCTATGAAAGCAAACTCTCTCTCCTCTGTCCTGATACTCCTGGACCTGTCAGCTGCGTTCAACACAGTGAACCACCAAATCCTTCTCTCTATCCTCGAGGGGCTCGGTGTAACAGGCTCTGCACTCTCAATGTTGGCATCCTACCTGACGGGTAGCTCCTACCAGGTGACATGGAGGGGCTCTGTGTCGGAGCTTCACAGACTAACTACAGGTGTTCCACAAGGTTTGGTTCTGGGTCCTCTCCTTTTCTCTCTGTACACGACATCCCTGGGTTCTGTTATTCACTCGCATGACTTCTCTTACCATTGTTATGCCAATGACACCCAGCTGATCTTGTCCTTTCCACCCTCTGACACACAAGTAGAGATACGCATTGCTGCGTGCTTGACTGATATCTCAGAGTGGATGGCGATACATGACTTGAAGCTCATTCTGGACAAGACAGAGCTGATGTTCCTCCTGGGGAAAGGTTGCCCGCACCAAGACCTGGCCATCACCACTGACAACACCGTGATGATGCCAATTCGGACTGCGAGAAATCTGGGTTTGATCCTGGACGACCAACTGTCGTTTGCTGCAAACGTTGCATCGGTTGCTCGCTCCTGCAGATTTCTCCTCTATAATATCAGGAGGATTCGCCCATTCCTCACCGATGAGGTGGCACAGGTGCTCATCCAGGCTCTAGTCATCTCCCGGCTGGACTACGGCAACTCCCTCCTTGCTGGTGCCCCGGCGTCAGCCATTAAACCTCTGGAGTTTGTTCAGAAAGCTGCAGCTTGTCTGGTGTTCAACCGTCCTAAGTTTTCTCACACAACTCCCCTTCTCATGTCCCTACACTGGCTCCCAGTAGCTGCTCGCATCAAGTTTATGACTCTGGTGCTAGCCTACAGGGCAGTGAAAGGAACAGCTCCTTCTTATCTCCAGGCCATGGTCAAGCCCGACACCCCCGCCCGACCACTTCACTCTGCTGCCTCGGGACGCCTGGTTGCCCCGTCGCTCAGGGGCCCCTGCTGCCGATCAACCCAGTGACGGCTTTCTGTCCTGTCCCCACAGTGGTGGAATGAACTCCCCACTGATGTCAGGACAGCGGAGTCGCTGCCCATCTTTCGGTGCAGGTTGAAAACTCACCTCTTCAAGAACTACTACCCTGTTACTTGCTCTTAGCACTTATTGTATTCACTAATTTAAAAAAAAATTTAAAAAGAAAAATGTATATTTCTTGTCCTTTTACTTTAGCACTGGTTTTGCTCTTAGATGCTTGTTTAGAGAGAAGATGCATTTATGACCTCTGATGTCTACTAGTAGTTCTCCTGATTTCCTACGTTAAATGCACTTATTGTAAGTCGCTTTGGATAAAAGGGTCGGCTAAATGACTAATGTAATGTAATGTAATGTAATGTAACAGACACTCATATTATCATGAACAATACAGTTACACAATAACAGAAATAAACATATCACACATAACAATTAGGTGAATGGTGGTATTTATGCTAATGGTGTGTGAGGAGGGGACTATAGGAAATAATTCGGAGCCCTGATGGATAGGGGAAAAAACTGTTTGTGAAGCATTTAATCTTAGTGGACAGTGACCTGTAGCGCCTCCCTGAGGGAAGGAGCTGGAAGAGGTGACGAGCAGGATGTGAGGGGTCGGAGATTATCTTCTTTGCTCATTTTACAGTCTGGTTAGTATGTAGAGATTCAACTCAGGGGAGTGAGTTGCCTATGATTTTGGATGCCTTGTTGACAATCCACTGCAGTTTTTCCCATGTTTGACTGTCCGTGCCACCACACCATACTGTAATAAAAGATGTTATGGATTCGATAATGGCTGAGTAAAACAGAAGGAGCAGTTGATGTTTGATCCGGTATTTTTTAAGCTGCCTAAGAAACTAAAGTCGCTTTTTCTATGATGTGTTCTGTGTTAATTTTCCACTTCAGGTTACTGCTGATATATATTCTAAGGAAATTAAAAGAGTCGGTGGTGGTGATGGGGTTCATTTGTATGGGTGTTTAGGATTTGGCATGCACCGGACGTCAGTAATGAGTTCTCGGGTTTTGGCCATGTTAAGCAGAAGGTTGTTGTTTGCACATAAAGTGACAGCTTGGTCTACTGCAGTGCGGTACTGGGTTTCATCATTGTTGGAGATTTAAACCTGAATACTGTTGAGTCACTGGTAAATCAATAAATCAGTAAACAGTCTTGCTTTAACTTAAACACAAATAGCAGTTTTACATCTCCACATTCAACTAACAGTTATATACTTCTTAAACTGCAACACATTGGCATTTATTCTATTTTAACCGTACAATATGAAATGGATACAGACCAAACATGCTGCCGCACAAAATGGTGGCCATTACGGTTCTACCGCTCTGTCGCCTACGGGATGCCAGCTAGCAAGCATGCTACAGTCGAGCAACATTTTCATGGTTAGCCAAACTAGAATCACTTGCTAAAATTACTCTAGACACAGATATTTTACTCTCCACGTGTTCCATATAGCATAGAAAACATATATACATGGTTAAACATTTATCACCTTCGTTCTCACCTGTAAGGGGGAATATGAAAGGAATGAATACAGAGACAACGTCACTGCTTCAAGTTCCAAAGTTGAATGAACGAGCAGTAAGCAACACGTTTCCCTCACAGGCAGAGCTAGGCATGAGCAATCAAAAACATTGGTAGATTACAGGCTGATAGTTGAAAGTTAGGGAATAAAAAAACACCGTAAAACGTTACTTCAACTACATTTTCCCAAAACATTAGAGAAAGCAAATTAGGCGATGTTTCAAGCACATTGTCCCTTTTTAACCTTTCTTACTTGGACAGCAAGAGCAATGGATTACATTTCTATATCAAAGCGATGGATTGCATATAATCCAATTAGCAGATCAGAGTGCATTTCTAACTCTATCTTTTTGTAAAGTAATGAATTATAGCCATTTTAACTTATTCAGTGCACATCTAGTCGATATTTTTAACCCTATCTTTTCCCATTCAGTGCATTTACTAGACATTTTCATATCCATTACAGAGACACCCCAAAATTCCCCTTATAAGGGCGATGGACCTGAGACACAAAATCATGTTTGCTTCTCAGGAAGTTGAATCAAGTCTAAAATACGACCCAAAACTAGTCCAGAATCTTTTCATGCATACTGTCCTGACTGGTCTGCAGAATGATAATATTAAAAGTGACCTGCAGCCTTACCTCCTACAGATAAATACATCAGATGAGCTGCTGCTGGAGAAAGTGAATATTACAGCACTGATGAATATGAGAGACGGGAACAAAAAGGAACATTCAGCCCCATCATGAGTAACCAATGTACATAACTAATATGAAAAAAAGCAGGTGTTTCCATTCACAAATTCATTCAGGCGATCAAGTATAACTTTACTTTTCTTTTTTGTTTTTCATATTGTCGATAGAATTCAAAAGACTACCAAAAAGGTTAAAATTTGGGGATGGAATTAGCGAATTTGTTTACAAATATGAAACTTTGCCAGTATATTACAAAATTAGTGACATATTCAATGTTCCTGCAGCCATCATTCTAACAGACAACTCTGAAAAAGGTGTAATGTTCACATAACTAAATAAATAGGATGTTATGTCTTTCTAAAAGGATGATGCTTTAGAGCACTTATAAAAACATGAGTAACAGTTTAGTTTTGTTATTTACAGGGAGAACATATATTGTCCACTGTAGTGGACTTAATGGACATAATTTATGATGACCTCTCATTCACGCTAATTTTCAACATGTACAGTTCAGTAAGTGGACTTGCTCACTTTAAGAGCAACAAATTTGTTCGGGCAGGTTTGTGTAAATGTTACCGATCTCAAAAGGAAAGTGGCACCAGGGCAAACAAATGGAAGTCCGACACATGCAGATGTGTAGAATGCTCTAGCTTTAATTAAACAGATTACATCAGAAATAAATACATTTAATTTAACTAAGTCAAATATGACAGGGCCCTGTGATGGCCTGGCGGCCTGTCCAGGGTGTCTCCTCGCCTGCTGCCCAGTGACTGCTGGAATAGGTTCCAGCATCCCTGCGACCCTGAGAACAGGATAAGTGGTTCAGCTAATGGATGGATGGAAATATGACAGGTAAGCATGTATGAGAAAGGTCTATTAATCAATAAAAATAATCTTAAATTATCAAACTTAAATGTCCATCCATGTCTGACCTACATGTCTTTGGACTGGGGAGGAAACCGGAGCACTCGGAGAAAACCCAGGCAGACAAGGGAAGAACATGCAAACTCCACACAGAGGATGACCCAGGACGACCCAAAAGGTTGGACTTCCCCGAGGCTTGACCCCAGGACCTTAATACTTTGACTAAGTTCGTGTCAGCTTCTAAACCAACTGCTTGCCTACTTGATCCCTTACCAGCAAAAGTTTTTAAAGACCTCTGGCCTTTTCTTGGACCTACAATGCTAGACATCGTTAATTTATCTCTTACTATGGCATTGTTCCCAGCAGTTTTAAGACAGCTGTGGTTAAACCTCTACTTAAAAAACCGTACCTTGATCCAGGGTCTCTTAATAACTATCGGCCAGTCTCTAATCTTCCATTCTTCTCTAAAGTACTAGAGAGAGTTGTGTATCAACAACTTTTGACCCATATAAAAGAAAACGATCTATATGAACCTTTTCAGTCGGCTTTCAGGCCCTGTCACTCCACTGAAACTGCTCTGATCAGAGTGGTAAATCATCTTTTACTGGCTATCGACTCTGATTCCACTTCTGTGCTACTACTACTGGACCTCAGTGCAGCCTTTGACACCATTGATCACTGTATATTTTTAGATAGATTAAATTGTAATTTTGGTGTCTCTGGCTTAGCTCTCTCTTGGCTTAAGTCCTACTTATTATAGCAGACACATTGTGTCTGCTATAATAATGTTATATCAAAATTTTCAGACGTAAAATATGGTGTGCCTCAGGGCTCAGTTCTTGGCCCTCTACATTTCTCTCTTTACATTACACCTCTTGGCCAAATTATACGCAGTTGCGGAATACATTTCCATTGCTATGCTGATGATACTCAGTTGTATGTGCCTATAAGGGCTGATGATCATACTCAAATCACTAACTTAGAGGCCTGCTTAGCTACTGTGAAAAACTGGATGTCACTTAATTTTCTGCTTTTAAATTCAGATAAAACCGAGATGCTAGTCATTGGCCCTGCTAGACACAGACACAAATTTGATCAAGTAACGATAACAATCGACAACTCTGTGGTTTCACAAAGTGTGGCAGCCAAAAATCTTGGTGTTACGTTTGATCCCAGCCTTTCCTTTGATAAGCACATTAAATAAATCACCAAGACTGCCTTTTTTCACTTACGTAACATAGCTAAAATTCTGTCTTTTCTCTCCATGGCTGACGCAGAGATTCTAATACATGCATTTGTTTCATCCAGACTTGATTACTGTAATGTTCTGTTCTCAGGTCTGCCACATTCTAGTACTAAAAGTCTTCAGATGGTTCAGAATACTGCTGCTAGAATCCTAACTAAAACTAGGAAATTTGACCATATTACACCAATTCTTGCCTCCCTTCCTTGGCTTCCTCTCCATGTTAGATCAGAATACAAGGTGCTTCTGCTGACTTATAAAATCCTAAATGGGCTTGCCCCATCCTACCTGTCTGATCTCCTTAAACGTTACATGCCATCTCGAGCACTTCGTTCTCAAAATACAGGGCTCCTGTGTGTACCCAAAGTTAAAAAGAAGTCAGCTGGTGGCAGGGCCTTTTCTTATCGGGCTCCATTGTTGTGGAATAACCTTCCTGCTGCCATCAGACAATCAGAGTCTGTTGAGTCCTTTAAATCCAAACTTAAACTCATCTTTTTGCCTTAGCTCACAATTAGTTGCCTTTAAGTTGAGTGCTTCACAACCTGTACTGGATGGCGGGTTGGTTTTCTGTCTCAATGAATTTACCAACCACTGTTCTGCCAAACGAGATTATAGAGTATAGATCATGACTAACTGATGACTTCATGGATTATGGCTAATGACTATTGCAAACGGTTCTCTTCTCTAACATGTGTTTTCTCTCTCTCTGAATGATGTCTTCTCCTTTCTCTTTTTCTGTGTTTGAATGGTGTCATGTGAGTCTCTCTTGCGTGCATGTGCAGTCGGTTCTCCTCCCAGGTCTCCGTGGTGATGGTGGTCGCCATTTGGATGCTGCCTGCCCTTCCTCTCCTCACATAAGTTTTTCTTTTTTTACATGATGATGCTGGTCACGTGGCTTGGGTCCTGGACTGTTCCATTGGCATGTGGACACTGCTTGGCATCCTGTGCATCATGTTCTTCATAAATGTTATGTCCATTATAATTCTGCTATTCAGTGCTCTAAAGTGCACCGCCACACCAGAGCCCCCCTGACACAGTTCCTGGTGCCCGAAAGGAGGTTCGACCACGTAAACGTGGACCTAGT
Source organism: Lampris incognitus (assembly GCF_029633865.1). Taxonomy (NCBI): domain Eukaryota; kingdom Metazoa; phylum Chordata; class Actinopteri; order Lampriformes; family Lampridae; genus Lampris; species Lampris incognitus. Next base: position 31,347,542 of record NC_079220.1, on the reverse strand, counting down.
GGGCCTGCTGCCCCCCTCCCATGGTTTTACTGACCTCGTCACCATGGTGGACAGGACCACTCAATGGCCAGAAGCTGTCCCACTGTCATTGACGATGTCCACCGACATAGCCCGGGCATTCATCAGGACCTGGGTTGCCCGGTTCGGCACCCCATCTGACCTCTCCTCGGACCGGGGCTCACAGTTTGCGTCTTGAGCTCTGGAACGCAGTCGCAGAGAGCATAGGGGTAAAGCTCCACCGCACCACCGCATACCATCCACAGGCCGATGGGTTGTGCGAGCTGTTTCATCACTCTATGAAGGCCGCTCTTCGGGCCTGTCTCAAGGATAGTAGCTGGGTCGACAGACTCCCATGGGTAGTCCTGGGCCACAGGACCGCCCTTAAGGAGGACCTCAGTCCTTGTCCGCTGAACTGGTTTACGGACAGCCGCTGCGGGTCCCAGGGGATCTCGTCCCCAACACCACAGTTCCCTGGTCTGCAGCCCATCAACGGACCACGCTCCTGAATAATGCCAGAGCTTTCGCACCGGTCCCCACTTCGCAACATGGCCTCCCACAGTCTCACATCCCCGCAAATCTGCATAATATCAATCAATCGGGTTGCATTTTGTATAGCACTTTTCTCTCTGCAACAGCCACTCAAAGCACTTTATAATAAATAATAAGCAATACTGAGTTTACAGTTCACCATTTTTCATATTTTCTTTTCCCCACCCACCCATTCTTCTACCCCATCCAACCCCTGAACCTCAACAAAAACACATAATAGAAAGAAAAAAATATCAAAAGGGGAAGACATCCATATTCATCTGCCACGACGCCCACCGTGGACCCTGCAGCCTCCCTACGACGGGCCATTCCACGTCCTGGAGACCGGAAACAAGCACTTTGTTGTGGAAGTCAGCAACAAGCCACAGCGCATTTCGGTGAATTGCCTCAAACCGGCTCACCTGGACTTGGACCAACCTGTTAAACTTGCCCAGCCCCCACGGCGGGGGTGCCCTCCTACCCTGCCCCCATCCCCCAACAAGGCCTCTAAGGTTCCTCCACCCCCTGCCTACCCCCACGCCGCCGCAGGGACCTTAATGCCCCTCCTGTAGGCACCCCGAATTCTGAGGGGACGTATGTAGCGGACTATATGAGAAGAATTCACCGTAATCGGTTGGCGTTCGGGGTTAGGTAGGCACGAACCCTTTAAGAAGGGGTTTCCGGGCTGACAGGGTGGAGCTAGGAGGAGAATTGTGGGAGCAGCGCCATGTTGCTCGTTTTGTGATTTTTGCACGGAAGAATAAATGACACGCATTCGTGTAGTCAATGACAAAAACTGTCCGCCTGTAGTGGTTATGGGGCTACATAATTCCCCTTATTGAGCTAGTAGGAACGTTAGTTTACAGCTGCTGTTTCCTCGGTTCGGGTTTACAGTGACACACTTCCGCTGCGCGGGTTTTTGTTGTTGTAATGGTGGAAGGAATAAATGGTGCACGTTGTGTAGCCGAAAGAGAAAGTTGTCACGACTCCTGCTTGAGCTCCTCTACACGTCTCTACTTTCCTGCAATTTCCACAGCAGTTACTTAAATGAGCACACAAACGCATTAGAAATTAATCACACACACACACACACACACACACACACACACACACACACACACACACACACACACACACACACACACACACATAGTAAGAATTAACCACACATACACATTAGTAACCTACTTTGAGGGGCTGATGAATGAAGAAAATGAGAGAGAGAGAAGGTTGGATGATGTAGGGATAGTGAATCAGGAAGTTCAGCGGATTAGCAAGGAGGAAGTGAGGGCAGCTATGAAGAGGATGAAGAGTGGAAAGGCAGTTGGTCCTGATGACATACCCGTGGAGGCATGGAGATGTTTAGGAGAGATGGCAGTGGAGTTTTTAACTAGATTGTTTAACACAATCCTGGAAAGTGAGAGGATGCCTGAGGAGTGGAGAAGAAGCATACTGGTACCGATTTTCAAGAGCAAGTGCGATGTGCAGAACTGTAACAACTACAGAGGTATAAAGTTGATCAGCCACAGCATGAAGATTTGGGAAAGAGTAATAGAAACTAGGTTAAGAGGAGAGGTGATGATCAGCGAACAGCAGTATGGGTTCATGCCACAAAAGGGCACCACAGATGCGATGTTTGCTTTGAGAATGTTGATTGAGAAGTATAGAGAAGGCCAGAAAGAGTTGCATTGTGTCTTTGTAGATTTAGAGAAAGCTTATGACAGAGTGCCGAGAGAGGAGGTGTGGTATGGTATGAGGAAGTCAGGAGTTGCAGAGATGTATGTAGGAGTGGTGCAGGATACGTATGAAGGAAGTGTGACAATGGTGAGGTGTGCGGTTGGAATGACAGATGGGTTCAAGGTGGAGGTGGGATTACATCAAGGATCGGCTTTAAGCCCTTTCTTGTTTGCAATGGTGAAGGACAGGTTGACGGACAAGATCAGGCAGGAGTCTCCATGGACGATAATGTTCGCGGATGACATTGTGATCTGTAGCGAGAGTAGGGTGCAGGTTGAGGAGAGCCTGGAGAGGTGGAGGTATGCACTGGAGAGAAGCGGAATGAAAGTCAGTAGGAGCAAGACGGAATACCTATGCATGAATGAGAGAGAGGACAGTGGAATGGTCAGGATGCAAGGAGTGGAGGTGACAAAGGCATTTGAGTTTAAATACTTGGGGTCAACTGTCCAAAGTAACGGGGAGTGCAGTAGAGATGTGAAAAAGAGAGTGCAGGCAGGTTGGAGTGGGTGGAGAAGTGTGTCAGGAGTGATTTGCGACAGAAGGGTACCAACAAGAGTTAAAGGGAAAGTTTACAAGATGGTTGTGAGACCAGCTATGTTATATGGTTTGGAGACAGTGGCACTGACGAAAAGACAGGAGGCGGAGCTGGAGGTGGCAGAGTTGAAGATGCTAAGATTTTCACTGGGAGTAACGAAGAAGGACAGGATTAGGAACGATTATATTTGAGGGAACCGCTCAGGTTGGACGGTTTGGAGACAAAGCAAGAGAGGCAAGATTGAGATGGCTTGGACATGTGTGGAGGAGAGATGCTGAGTATATTGAGAGAAAGATGCTGAATATGGAGCTGCCAGGGAAGAGGAGAAGAGGAAGGCCAAAGAGGAGGTTTATGGATGTGGTGAGGGAAGACATGCAGGTGGCTCGTGTGACAGAGGAAGACGCAGAAGACAGGAAGAAATGGAAACGGATGATCCGCTGTGGCGACCCCTAACGGGAGCAGCCAAAAGTAGTAGTAGTAGTAGACACATTAGTAACCTCATACTTTGTGTGTCTCCTACTGAGCTAAACGCGACCAAAATTCACGCGATCTATGCTGCACCTCTGCTGGCCACATGTCACCCCGCGCCGGCTACCGAGGCCGAGGAAACAGAGCTCGCTCAGCCAGCTGCACAATGTAAGGGATTGAAAATAGCCTCAATGAAAAGTTTATCTTAAAAACTATACCCCCCCCCCTATTTTTTAGATTTAGATCTAACTTAGATACGTGATTGCAATGCAATAAGGGTGTTTCTCCGTCAATCCAGTAGAGGGCGCTGTAGCGCTTCTGTGGATCCCCGGAGTCAAGCTACTCCCAGCTTCCTAACCAGCTCAGAATAAACTGGTTCGAGCTGGAGTGAACATGGACTCATGCGTTTCTCTTCTATGATCCACAGTTTATCTACCCAGCTCACCTCACCGGTCCACAGTACCCACTGTCTGTGGATCCTTGCTACCGCCCAGATTCCCCTACGTCTAGGCCGGTAACAATTGGGGGCTCGCCCGGGATTCAGCGTCGCCTAGAGGAGGACGTGGTTACTGCAACGATAAGATCCGGTGCCCAGAAGCTTCAGGGAAGGCTGCAATTTGCGTCATCCAGAGAGCGACGGCCACAAATGTCAAGTCAAGATGTCGACTGTACCTCCTCGGCGGACGCTGATCGTTCAGATACAGAAAAAACTCTCAGGTTTGAGTGACAATCAGCTGCAGGGCGTGGCAAATGCAGTTGATTCTGGCACAGAGACTGCGGTTAAAGAGCTTAGTGACTCAGAGCTCTACGACCTGATTGTTGACTACATCAGGGGCAAGAAGCTTAAAGAAATGGAAGATGAGGGTATGAGTCAACTCCTCGCCCTCACTGACCTGATTGATGAGATGCTGCTTGCCCAAGTCACAGACTCTGCTGGAGTGGGCAAAGCCATACCTCCCATGACTGGGGGTGAATCGCCTTCACATCCCACCTCAACGGACAAAGACATTGCCACCCACTCAACTAGTACAGATGGAGACATTCACACTCACACCGCTACTATGGACAGAGACATTCACACCGACCCCTTCACGGAGCGCAGGGCCAGCTCCACGCCATCGGGAGAGCCTCCCACTCCAGATTCCAGCCGCCAAGCTGGCGGGGGGACTCCCCTGCGTTTACCCTCTGCTGTCACAGGTCAGGTGGTAAGATTGTCTGATGTAGCAACCCTGTTACCTCGCAGAGAGTTCAAGTTACATGGTGGTCAATTGTCTGATGCTGGTTCTGAGATTCCATATGGTAGTCTGAACAAACAGATTGATGAGGGGTTGCGAGACGGGTTTAGTGAGTCAGAGCTTATCAGAACTGTACTTAAGATCACTAAACCTGGTGTGTTTAGAGAAATGTTAAGCAACAAGGATGATCTTACAGTAGAAGGGTTAAAGAGGTTTCTCCGTTCTCACATCAGAGACAAAAATGTTACTGAGCTTTATCAAGAGTTGAGCAATGCTAGACAGCATGACAAAGAGACCCCACAACAGTTTTTGTATAGAGTCATGGGTTTAAAGCAGAGGGTTCTCTTTGAGTCGCAACAACCTGCTGCAGGGTTTAGCTATGATGAAAAGCTAGTACAGGGAACATTCCTCCACACACTCTACCAAGGGTTCAATGAGAAGAACAGCCATGTCAGATGTGATTTAAAGCCTTTCCTCTCAAATATGCAGGTTAGTGATGACTTCCTTTTAGAGCAGATTACCAAAGCAACCAGTGAGGAGGAAGAGAGACTCAAACGTCAAGGTATACCAGCCAAAACCAGACCAGTGACTGCTAGTGCAGCTCAACATGATACTGAACAGACTAAACCTACGGCAGTTGACTCTGAATTACAGGCCCACCGTGCAGCTATTTCCGAGCTGACGGCACAAGTGTCCGCTTTGACTCAGCACATGGCTCAGATGGTGAAACCTGCTGAGAATGTGAGTCCTGGAGGCCCGACCCAAATGATGACTCGTTCCCAGCCACCAGTCACTGAATCCAAGGGTAGGTGCAATGACTGTGTCCAAAATGGCAACGTGAACTGTCCTCATTGCTTCATCTGCGGCCAGGCAGGACATCGGGCCATCGGCTGCCTGCAAAGGAAGACGTCGGGAAACGGGGGGGGGGGTCGTTGGAAAAGGGCAGCTGACGACCTTCAGCAGTGAGAGGCCCTCACCAGTAAAGGTCAAAACCACCGCACCAAACCCACCAGGTCAACAAACCTCACGAAAACGTGTAGCTCAGCTAGTAGGAGAGCGATGTATGGTCTCCTGTTATGTCAATGACATCCCTCTCCAAATGCTACTGGACACCGGAGCTCAGGTGACCATCGTGGGAAGAACATGGATTGAGAAAGAGTTACCCCATGTCAGAATCCAGCCATTCACATCCCTGCCTTTTGATCTCAAAGTATCAGCCGCAAATGATACAGAAGTTCCCTTGGATGGCTGGGCAGAAATTGACCTTCAGCTAGGTAGCATGAAGCATGGGTATGTGACAATCCGAGTGCCAGCAGTGATCAGTCAGAATTGTAACAATCCCCTACTAGGTAGCAATGTGATCGCAGAGATTATCATAGAGAACACAGAGCAGGGCAATAGAGTAGATGTTACAGCTATTCTTAAGGAAGCTTTGAGTGGTACTGAGAGTATAGTAGAGGCCATCATCTCCATTCTCCAGATAACAACCCATGAGAAAGCCCCACCCCAGTGTAGTGTGAGAGTTGGGAAGAAGGGCGTTGTTACTCCTGCAGGACAAATCAGAGAAGTGAGATGCAGAGTGAGGGGGTGGCCAGGTGGGGGGACAATGTTGTTTCAGCCGAGTTTAGACAGTAACTGCCCCGAGGGTTTAGAGCTGTTTCCCTCTCTTGTAGATGTGCCTAGTAGATCATCAAAATGCACCAAAGTCCCGATCCAGAACTCCACTAGACATGATATTTATTTAGCACAGAGAACAGCATTAGGGACCCTCGAGGAATTAATTGACGTAAAACCTGTCAGGTGTCCCACTTTGAGTCCTGAGCCCACCGCCCAAACCTGCTCTGCCCAAGTGAACTCAGATGAAGTCAACAACACAAGGAAAAGGGATGACACACACTCAAACACACAGACTACAGAGGAAAAATGGCCCCCACCAGTTGACTTGTCACACCTTGGAGAAAATGAACAGCAGATAGTCCGTGACATGCTCTTCCATGAGTCAAATGTGTTTGCCAAGAAGGATGCAGATATAGGTTGCATTCCAAACCTGCAACTGAAAATCCATCTGAAAGATGAAAGACCAGTTCAAAAGTCCTACAATGGCATCCCAAAGCCACTGTACAAGGAAGTTAAGGACTATGTGCAGAACCTGCTTGATCATGGATGGATCAGGAAGTCAACTTCACCGTACTCGTCTCCTGTGGTCTGCGTGAGAAAAAAAGACAAGAGCTTACGTCTGTGCGTGGACTTCCGTGGGCTCAACAGCAAAACCGTTCCTGATTGTCACCCACTCCCAAGGATTCAAGACCTACTGGATAACCTCGGAGGCTACTCATGGTTTTCCATACTCGACCAAGGCAGTGCCTACCATCAGGGCTTCGTTGAGGAGGGTTCCAGGCACCTGACAGCCTTTAGCATGCCTTGGGGGCTGTATGAGTGGCTCCGCCTTCCTTTTGGCCTCACCAATGCTCCGGCAGCATTTCAGCGATGTATGGAAGGAGTACTGGATGGTCTGAGGGACGAGTGCTGTTCTCCATACCTGGATGATGTACTCTGTTTCTCCAAAACATTTCAGGAGCATGTGCAGGATCTAAGAAGAGTACTGTGCCGGTTACGAGAGCATGGTGTTAAGTTACGCGCAAGTGAGATATGTTGGGCGTCTGGTGTCGAGTGAAGGTGTTCAGGTAGACCCAAAAGACCTAGAAGCAGTGCTTCAGCTGAAGGAGAGAGAGCCGAAGAACATCGGAGAAGTCCGTGCTCTGCTGGGATTCCTGGGATACTATCGACCCTTCATCCAGGATTTCTCCAGAATAGCGCGCCCTCTGTTCAAACTTCAAGAGAACCCTACAGAGTCCAGTGAGCAAACTGCCCAATCTAGGTTCGCCCAGGCTACACTGAAGGGCACCAAGGGTGGCCAGTTGCCATCTAAGACACCTGTCCAATGGACCCCTGAGCACAGTGCTGTGGTGTCTCACCTGGTTGACATGTTGACCAGTCCTCCCATCCTGGCTTACCCAGATTTCAATTTACCGTTCGTCTTACACACCGACGCATCCAATGAAGGCCTGGGAGCTGTGCTGTATCAGGAACATGGAAACAAGCTCCGGGTTATTGCATATGGATCAAGGTCACTCTCGCCTGCTGAAAAGAACTATCACCTCCATTCTAGCAAGCTTGAGTTCCTCGCCTTAATGTGGGCAATCTGTGATAAGTTTAGGGATTACTTGTACTACGCCCCCACATTTACTGTCTATACAGATAATAATCCCCTTACTTATGTCTTAACCACAGCTAAGTTGAACGCAGTCGGGCACCGCTGGGTGGGTGAGTTAGCTGACTTCCATTTCACGCTCAAGTACAGGCAAGGCAGGGTGAGCATCGATGCAGATACTCTGTCCCGGTATCCATTAAAACTCCAAGACCACATAAGGGAGTACACAGAGATCGTGCCCCCTGATATCATCTCTGCCATCTGGCAGGGGGAACATGCCAAAAGAGAGGCGTTCTAGTGATGACTTCCTGCCGACGAGCACGCCCATGTGCACTCCAGAGGATATCGGAGCAGCCCAGAAAAACGACGCTGCCATCTGGGAAGTGATATCCTTGAAAAGGAGGGGATGGAATCCGAATGAGCAAGACAAAAGACAAATGGGACCAGAAACAAGAAGACTAGTACATGAATGGAAGAAACTCCAACTGGACAAAGGGATTTTGTACAGACAGACAGGACAACATAAACAACCGGTCCTTCCCAATACACTCAAGTCAACAGTCCTGAAACATCTGCACAATGACATGGGGCATATCGGGGCTGATAAGGTCACCCACCTGGCAAGGCAGCGGTTTTATTGGCCATTCATGCAGCGAGAGATTGAAGATTACGTCATCCGCCGGTGTTCCTGTATCAAGCAGAAGCGGCCCACCATTCCAGAGAAAGCACCAATGGGCTCCATTACAACGAACGGTCCATTCGAGCTCATCTGTGTGGACTACCTCCACCTTGAACCAAGTCGAGGAGGCTACGAGTACATTTTAGTCCTCGTAGACCACTTCACGCGGTTCGCACAAGTCTGTTCGACAAAGGACAAGTCGGGAAAGACGGCGGTGGAGAAGATTTTCTATGACTTCATCCCACGTTTTGGTTTCCCTCAAAAGCTGCATCATGATCAAGGCAGGGAATTTGAGAACAAGCTCTTCTATCGACTCCAACAGCTGGTGGGGATCGCCCAATCTCGAACCACTCCCTACCACCCGCAGGGGAACCCTGTTGAGCGCCTGAACAGGACACTTCTCCAGATGCTCCGCACTCCACAGGAGGAAAAGAAAGCTTAGTGGAAAGATCATTTGCCAAACATCGTCCATGCCTACAATTGCACCCGGCATGAAGCAACATGTTACTCACCCTTCTATCCCCTGTTTGGAAGAGCGCCAAGGTTGCCTATTGATCTGCTCTTTGACCATGAACCGGAGCAGGAGATACAGACGCGAGAGAAGTACGCAGAGACATGGGCTTCTAGGATGCAGGAAGCATACAAGATCGCCTCGGAAAACAGCAAAAAGAGCTCAATGAAAGGAAAACATCACTACGATCGAGGTGTCAAAGGAGTTGTGCTTCAACCTGGGGATCATGTGCTTGTCAGAAACCTGTCAGAGAGAGGTGGCCCAGGCAAACTTCGTGCATATTGGGAGGATAAGGTTCACCGTGTGGTTGAAAGGCTTGAAGACGGACCTGTGTACCGAGTACAAACAGGGAACGGGACCCTCCGTACGCTTCACCGTAATCTCCTCCTACCAGTGAATGACTTGCCACTTGAACATGAACAGGACTGTCATGGAAAGTCAACGAGAAAACAAAGACCAAGACAGCTACAGGCAAACTACGGGGGGGGGGGGGGGGGCAGCAGACTCTAGTGAATCTGAGGATGAGGAAGAATTCTCATATAACCTCCGGCACTTGCCTGTGTACCGAAGGGAGACCATGACAGGTCCACCCCGTCAGGCTGAGTCTCACAGGGAGCTCAGAGCTGTAGCACCAGCATATCGGCCATGGCGTCAAGAGGCTGAAGTTGATGAGGGGTCACTAGACGAACCTCCAGAGCCATTACGAGTACCAACACCTGTGGTTGACATGCCTCCATCGATGGATGTTCTGGAGAAACCGGAGGACAATGATACCGGCGACCAAGGAACAGATGAGGAGCCTGGGATGATCATGGAGTCTGTTTCAGAGTCAGCGGGTGACGAGGAGCCAAGTCTGAGAAGGTCTGCCCGAGAAGTCAGACCCAAAGATATCCTCGTGTACGACCAGCTAGGGCAGCCCACTTACCAACCGTGGAGACTTGGAGCAAATGTCATACTGTCCTGTTTGCCATACTCCATTCCGACCTACCCAGTTATCCCTGAAATCTGTTACTAACCTACGCAAGCAGTGTGGACATGCTAGAGACGTGAGGGACACTGACTAAAGACGTTAGTTTTGTTCTAGATGTCAGGAGACATCTCTAAAAGCAGGGGAGAGTGTAGGGGATTGAAAATAGCCTCAATGAAAAGTTTATCTTAAAAACTATACCCCCCTATTTTTTAGACTTAGATCTAACTTAGATACGTGATTGCAATGCAGTAAGGGTGTTTCTCCACCAATCCAGTAGAGGGCGCTGTAGCGCTTCTGTGGATCCCCGGAGTCAAGCTACTCCCAGCTTCCTAACCAGCTCAGAATAAACTGGTTCGAGCTGGAGTGAACATGGACTCATGCGTTTCTCTTCTATGATCCACAGTTTATCTACCCAGCTCACCTCACCGGTCCACAGTACCCACTGTCTGTGGATCCTTGCTGCCGCCCAGATTCCCCTAGGTCTAGGCCGGTAACAACAACAGTATACCAACCAGCAATCTAAAAATCAAAATAATGCTTCCAAAAAACTCAGCATTCTATATCTACAAGTTACAACTGCAGCTACACCATTCTGCCACGTAATGGATAATTTCATAGCATACTTTACCACTTTGCTAGTAACGCTGTTATTTAGCTAGCATACTGAAATTAGTGCCTTAGCTCACTTGAATAAACACATTTTTACGGCGATTCACTTCACTTCAGTACCGACATTCACTACAATAGCTTCTGAATTAGTGTACGCATTGGATAACATGCGAATGATTATAAGTTGTGTGACGATTGGATGTTGTTACACGTTCTGCCCACTAGGTGGAACTAGCTGTTAGCACTTACCTGAGAGAACTATATAGTATTAGATGAAGAAGACACACTACGAATGCACACGGATGTAACTGAATGAGTTGTTAATAAATGAGTTAAGAGTGGAATAAAACAAACCTCATCCTTCTAAACCCGAACAGAGCATGGTACCAGGCGTAAACTGAGCAAGACGACATGCATTTGAAGCCACCGGAGAGTTTGAAACTAACGGGGAATGTCGATGAGAAGTGGCGCGCCTTCAAACAGCAGTTCAACCTGTACGTCGCGGCCATGGGACTGGAGACGAAGCCGGATGCTACAAAGGTAGCGGTGCTGCTAACAATAGCGGGGCCACAGGCCATAGACGTAATACGTTCGTGTTTGACAGCCCGGGTGGGGCCCTCCCTATAGTCAACGGGTCCTATAGTCCCCGGGTCCTATGTTCCCCGCTTTGTATGAGACCGGGGAATATCGGACCTTTTTGTATACAGAGGGCCCTATATTCCCCACTTTTTCCCAATAGGGTCCTATGTTCCCCGGGTGCCCTAGGGGAACATAGGACCCTTTTTATAAAGAAAGGTCCCATGTTCCCCGGTCAGCAGGTTTGACGCTGTTTGGCGCAAAAAGTGCATTTTCAATAGTGCATTATTTAGGGCAGATTATTAAGAAGACAATGAATCATGCGATTTCTATTTTTATATCACAAAAACGAATTCACAAAGTCCAGGTTGGATTAAGTATGTGGAAACTTTCGACACTAAACCAATTTCAACTTATTAGGCTATAGCCTATATTTGGGCGCATAACCCACCCCGGTAGTTCTCTGATATTTATGCGTGAAATGTGTCACTTATCGAGGAAAATGCGCCTCGCCGAGTAGGTGAGCTGGCTCGTCTGTGTCTGAATGTAATATAGTAAGCCTATGTTCCTTGGGCAATTGTACCCGGGTATAGCTCAGTCGGTAGAGCTCTCGCTTAGAAGTAGGCCTACTCGGTCGTCCTTGCTGTTTTCACATTTTTAGAATTGAAAAAGTGAGTGCGAGAGGATTTGACCAGCCTTGTCGACCAGACATGCGTTTTCCTTGGAGCCCCAATGCTGTTAAATGGGACTGTAGTCAGTTGAGGCTAAATATCTGAGTTTCATTACCAGCCAGTCAGACTAGCTTGGCCTAGTCAGAAATGCACGAACTGATGAAGCCTCTTGGATGAGCGGCGAAACGTCTTCACGGATATATAACCAAGTCCAGTTGCACTTGATTCAATTCCTTTGGATAGGGACTGTAGTCACTATGAGATTAGACACTGGGGCAAAAGCAAATCTCATAAGCATGTCGGATGTCAAAGAAATGAAAAATAAGCCACCCATGACGAGGAAAACGTCTGGACTGAAAGACTACAATGGGAAGCCAATCGAGTGTTTAGGCACATGCAAGCTGAGTGTCACAGTGAAAGGAAAAGTGCATCACTCTTCTCTGTCGTGAATGAAGGACGTGAATCACTTTTGGGTGATAAATCCTGTGAAGAGTTGGGGCTGGTGAAAAGAGTGTATCACCTCAGCACAGCCGTGAACACACCTAATGACACCGTTGACTCAATAGCACAGAATTTTGCAGATGTTTTCAGGGGTTTTGGTGCACTGCCCTTCACATCTAAAATCCAGCTGAAAGAAGGCGCACAGCTCATTGTGCATGCTGCACGCAGAGTTCCGGCACCACTGAGAGACTGCCTAAAGAGAGCTGGATAGAATGACCATGTTGGGTGTGATTAAAAAGGACGAGGAGCCTACAGATTGGGTCAATGCGATGGTAATCACAAAGAAAAAGAATGGAGAGTTGAGAATGTGCATGGACCCGAAAGATCTGAATGAGAACCTGAAACGTGAGCACTATCAAATACCCACACGGGAAGAAATCATCAGTGAAATGGCAGGTGCCCGTTACGTCATGAAGCTCGATGCATCACCAGGCTTCTGGCAGCTAAAACTGGACGAAAGCAGCACCAAGTATTGTACCTTTAACACGCCCTTCAGCAGATATTGCTTTCTCAGACTGCCTTTCGGAATAAAGTCAGCGCCTGAAATATTTCACCGAGCAATGGAACAGATCATCGAGGGCTTGGATGGAGTTTGAGTCTACATTGATGACATCATCATATGGGACACCACTGCCCAAGAACACAACGAGAGGCTGAACAGAGTGATGGAGCGCATACAAAAGTATGAACTGAAACTCAACCAGAGTAAATGTGAGTTTGGAGTTCAGGAAATCCTTTTCCTTGGAGACAAGCTCTCGGCTCAAGGCGTACAGCCCGACCAAGAGAAAATAAATGCAATACAGAACATGCCAAGGCCCAGGGAAAAGACAGGTGTGCTACGCTTCATGGGGATGGTCAACTTCATAGGCAAATTTATTCCCAAACTGACTGCAAAAACATCATGCATCCGTGAGCTCTTACACAAGGACGGTGAGTTTAAATGGACAGACAAACATGAGCATGAGTGGCAAAAGCTAAGAAACACACTGACCACTGCACCTGTGTTGACATTTTATAACCTCACAAAGAGGATGAAAGTGTCGACTGATGCCTCAAAAGACGGTATTGGTGCAGTTCTCCTCCAGGCTGAGGGCGAGCACTGGAAGCCAGTGGCTTATGCATCCAGAGCCATGACAAAATCTGAATGCTGATACGCCCAGATCGAAAAAGAATGCTTGGGACTGACTTATGGCTTAGAGCGGTTTCACAGCTATGTATATGGACTGCCATCTTTCACAGTAGAGACAGATCATCGGCCGTTGGTCGCTATCATCAAGAAGAATCTAAATGCGATGTCTCCACGGATTCAATGCTTGATGGTGAAGTTGCAGAGGTACGACTTCAAACTAGTTTACACTCCAGGAAAGCAACTGGTACTCGCCGACGCCCTCGCCAGAGCGCCTACAGGCAACGGTGTGAGTACAACAGATGAGGGTATTCAATGCCATGTGAGCATGGTGTCTGCTGCGCTGCCTGTGTCAGATGCAAAGTCAAGGCAGATAACAGAGGCAACAGCAAAGGACACAGAGCTGCAGCATGTAATTCGAAACATGGATGAGGGATGGCCAGTGGGTTCATTTTCACAGTTTTACCATGTCAGAAGTGAACATAGTATTGTGGATGGAATGTTGCTAAAAAAGGCCAGGATTGTCATTCCACAAGCTTTGAGAATGGACATACTACACAGGATACATGAAAGCCACCGCGGCATTGAAAAGTGCAAAAGAAAAGCGAGAGAGTCAGTCTTCTGGAATTAACAAAGACATCGATCAATGGTAAGCAAATGTGACACATACCAGAAACATAGAAACAAGCAGAGCAAAGAGCCTGTGGTGGTGGCTGATGTGCCAACAGTACCATGGCAAAAAGTGGGAATGGACTTGTTTCACCTCAGAGGTAAAGACTATTTAGTGGTAATTCTAACTTTCCTGAAATGGCATTATTAGCAAATATGTCCAATCTTCGCCAGGCATGGCATTCCGCACACTGTGGTGAGTGACAACGGCCCATGCTTTAGCAGCAGAGAATGGCAGAGGTTTGCAGAGCAATATGATTTCCAGCATGTGACGTCAAGTCCACACTATGCACAGTCGAATGGGCAAGCTGAAAAAGGAGTCCACATTCTCAAGCAACTCCTAAAGAAAGCAGCCAACAGTGACTCGGTCCATATTTGGCTCTACTCATTTACAGAGCATCGCGTCTCCAGTGCGGCCTATCACCTGCTGAGCTGCGGATGAAGAGGAAGATCCGCACGACCCTGCCGAGTCACCCAAACGACAAATTAAGGCAAAAGAAACCCTCAAAGCTGGAATACAAGCTGCGGCAGTGGAAAATGAAGTAAAATACATTCTATGACAGAACAGCCAAGCATCTTCCTTCACTGTCCAGCAATGACACAGTCAGAATTGGGGATGCTGATGGATGAAAGACAAAAGCGACGGTTCTTCAAGAGGCAGCTCCATAATCGTTCACGGTGAGAACTGACGACTGACAAATCCTCAGACGCAATCGTCGCAGTCTGTTAAAGACTCCACCAAAGACTGTCGGTGAGCTCAATGAAGCCCACAGTGAATCTCAGTCCATCCTCCTATGGACTGTAACACAGACACCAACACAAACACTCCAAGTGAACCTGGGTTGAGAAGGTCCACAAGAGAAATCAGAAAGCCTGATAGATTGAATTTATGAATAAAAGGAAATGCAAGCAAATCTAAAAAAAAAAAGAACAGAAAAAAAAGAAATATGATTAATTGTATATCGGTCAATGTTGTTAGAATTGTACATTGGTCAATGTTTTTAATGTGAAGAATTGCATATTGGTCAATGTTGTTAATGTGTTCTTGCAGGCCTTGGTGTTGATCTAAATTTATGTTTATGCAGGTTAATTCATGCTATGTATACTGCATATGTGCTTTGAGGTTATGTTAAATGAGAAATGGTTGATATAACTGACACTAGTGATTTGATAGTCTACCTCTGTTGCATTTTGCCTCAATGAAAGGGGGATGTGACGATTGGATGTTGTTACACGTTCTGCCCACTAGGTGGAACTAGCTGTTAGTACTTAAGAGAACTAGATAGAATTAGATGAAGACGTACTAAGAATGCACATGGCTGTAACTGAATTGAGTTGTTTAATAAATGAGTTAAGACTGGAATAAAACAAGCCCCATCATTCTAAACCCGAACATAACAGTGAGTTTCACAGTTTACGAACCTGAACAAACAAATGGAAGTCCGACACATGCTGATGTGTAGAATGTTCTGGCGCTCTCACGATTGCTACCTACTTAACCAGAACCAGAGACCTTCCATTTGTGGATGTAGTCTGCCATCTAGACGACTAACTGTGTAATAGCACCTAAACTAAGCTGTGCAGATCTAATTGTGAATAATCTAGTAAATCAGTAAACATAAGAAAGGACAACAAAAAATGAAATAGAGGGGTGTCTGTGTTTATAACCCAATATTTTCCAGTCCGGTGGCACGGTGGTTAGCACGGTCGCCTCGCAGCAAGAAGATCCTGGGTTCGAGCCCCGGGGTAGTCCATTCGTCCCGGTTCGTCCTCTGTTTGGAGTTTGCATGTTCTCCCCGTGTCTGTGTGGGTTTCCTCCAGGGGCTCCGTTTCCTCCCACAGTCCAAGGACATGTAAGTCAGGTGCATCGGCCATACTAAATTGTCCCTAGGGGTGTGTGTGTGTGTGTGTGTGTGTGTGTGTGTGTGTGTGTGTGTGTGTGTGTGTGTGTGTGTGTGTGTGCGCCCTGTGATGGCCTGGCGGCCTGTCCAGGGTGTCTCCCCGCCTGCCGCCCAGTGACTGCTGGAATAGGCTCCAGCGACCCTGAGAGCAGGATAAGCGGTTCAGATAATGGATGGAATATTCAGTCCATAAAATAAATGAATAAATGACACACGCACTGGCGTAGTCAAAGAGAGAAGTTGATCGTCTCTGTTTTCTCGCAACTTCCACACTGGTGACCCCGACATTTGTCTGCTGGACGTTGCCAGAGACAGCTCTTCATGAAAATGACGGCTAATGCAATTTCTCTCAAGATGTGGTTTTGGTGGCTTCTTCACAACGCGACCTCCAGCGCGCACTGAGGTGGTTTGCAGCTGAGTGTGAAATGCACATTCTCTCATTCAGGATTTGGAAATATTACAAGCTTTAACGTTTCAAAGCTTTTATAGTATTTTTCAAGTATCTCAGGGTCTTTTTCACAAGTGAGGGTAGGAGGATCAGCTGTGCTATAATAAATATTGGGTTTCAGTTCATGGTAAAAAAAAGAATTAAAATATTTTTTGCTACAGATAGAGGGGGCACCCAGAGTTGAACTGGGGACCTCTTGATCTGCAGTCAAATGCTCTGCCACTGAGCTATACCCCCTCTTTGTTCAGTCATTCAGAAGTGTAATATCAGCTCTGCTTTGTCTGGCTGAACTAACAGTCCATTGACGAGGAATAACTATCATACCCGGGGATTAACTTGCATAACCTATTCTGATGTTTTTATCCATCTTTTCTCAATGACCCAAAAATGATAGCTACCGATGTAAATGTTTTTTTTTAATGCAGTCAAAAGCTAACTCAGGCAAATGCAAATCTCTGTTGTTCAGTGATGTTACATCAGATCTTTTTTTTTTCATTGAAATATTGCTCTGAGTAGAATGTCCATCAAGATTAGAAGAAAGGGCCACTTTTGAAGGACATTCTGTCATACAGGACTTGGAAATAATACAAGCTGTAATGTTTCAAAGCTTTTGTAGCCATAGAAGAAAGCAAATTTAGCAGGTAGCAAGGTCTGAAAGTGTCTGTAAATGTAAATACAGCAGTAAGAACACACCGATGACTTTTTACATCCTTGCTGCCCTATTTCGGTCATAGTGTTTCTCTCTGCTAAGCAAAGGGGGCACCTAGAGTTAAACTGGGGACCTCTTGATCTGCAGTCAAAAGCTCTACCACTGAGCTATACCCCCTAAAGTTGTAATATACAGTGCATCCGGAAATTATTCACACCCCTTCACTTTTCCCACATTTTGTTATGTTACAGCCTTATTCCAAAATGGATTAAATTCCTTTTTTTCTCATCAATCTACACACAATGCCCCATAATGACAAAGCAAAAAAGGTTTTGTAGAATTTTTTGCAAATTTATTAAAAATAAAAAGCTGAAATATTGCATGTACGTAAGTATTCGCACCCTTTACTCAGTACTTGGTTGAGGCCCCCTTGGCAGCGATTACAGCCTCAAGTCTTCTTGGGTATGACTCTACAAGCTTGTCACACCTATATTTGGGGTATTTCTCCCGTTCTTCTCTGCAGATCCTCTCGAGCTCTGGAAGGTTAGATGGGGAGCGTCGCTGCACAGCTATTTTCAGGTCTTTCCAGAGATGTTCAATGGGGTTCAAGCCTGGGCTCTGGCTGGGCCACTCAAGGACATTCACAGACTTGTCCCAAAGCCACTCCGTTGTCTTGGCTGTGTGCTTAGGGTCGTTGTCATGTTGAAAGGTAAACCTTCGCCCCAGTCTGAGGTTCTGAGCGCTCTGGAGCAGGTTTTCATCAAGGATCTCTCTGTATTTTGCTCTATTCATCTTTCCCTCGATCCTGACTAGTCTCCCAGTTCCTGCCGCTGAAAAACATCCCCACAGCATGATGCTGCCACCACCATGCTTCACTGTAGGGATGGTATTAGCAAGGTGATGAGAGGTGCCTGGTTTCCTCCAGACGTGACGTTTGGCATTCAGGCCAAAGAGTTCAATCTTGGTTTCATCAGACCAGAGAATCTTGTTTCTCATGGTCTGAGAGTCCTTTAGGTGCTTTCTGGCAAACTCCAAGCGGGCTGTCATGTGCCTTTTACTGAGCAGAGGCTTCCGTCTGGCCACTCTACCATAAAGGCCCGATTGGTGGAGTGCTGCAGAGATGGTTGTCCTTCTGGAAGGTTCTGCCATCTCCACAGAGGAACACTGGAGCTCTGTCAGAGTGACCATCGGGTTCTTGGTCACCTCCCTGACCAAGGCCTTTCTCCCCCGATTGCACAGTTTGGCTGGGCAGCCAGCTCTAGGAAGAGTCCTGGTGGATCCAAACTTCTTCCATTTACGAATGATGGAGACCACTGTGCTCTTCGAGACCTTCAAAGCTGTAGAAAATTTTTTGTACCCTTCCCCAGATCTGTGCCTCGATACAATCCTGTCTCGGATGTCCACAGACAACTATTTTGACTTCCTGGCTTGGTTTCTGCTCTGACATGCACTGTCAACAGTGGGACCTTATATAGACAGGTGTGTGCCTTTCCAAATCATGTCCAATCAATTGAATTTACTAAAGGTGGACTCCAATCAAGATGTAGAAACATCTCAAGGATGATCGGTGGAAACAGGATGAACCTGAGCTCAATTTTGAGTGTCATAGCAAAGGGTGTGAATACTTATGTACATGCAATATTTAAGTTTTTTATTTTGAATAAATTTGCAAAAATTTCTACAAAACCTTTTTCACTTTGTCATTATGGGGTATTGTGTGTAGATTGATGAGGAAAAAAAAGAAATTTAATCCATTTTGGGATAAGGCTGTAACATAACAAAATGTGTGGAAAGTGAAGGGTCGTGAATACTTTCCGGATGCACTGTATCCCTACTCCTTGTCATTATTGGCTAACAAAAAGCCATATAGCTGGCATTCCTACTTCCCAATGAAATGTTACCAGAGATTAGCATCAGTTTTAATATCATGATACAGGTGGTGGAAACTTACAACCCTATATATTCACAGCTTTCAACTTTTAACAAATTGCTACCTCCAAACCAATCAATAGCGTTATAGATTATCTAATTTCTTCATGACTCTGACCATTTACTAGCAAAAATCTTTAAAGACCTCTGGCCTTTCCTCAGACCTACAATACTACTACTACTTTCGGTTGCTCCCGGTAGGTGTCGCCACAGCATATCATCCGTTTCCATTTAACCGTTTAATTTATTTCTTAGACCTACAATCTACTACTACTACTACTTTTGGCTGCTCCCGTTAGGGGTCGCCACAGCAGATCATCCATTTCCATTTCTTCCTGTCCTCTGCAGCTTCCTCTGTCACACCAGCCACCTTTATGTCTTCCGTCACCACATCCATAAACCTCCTCTTTGGCCTTCTTCTTTACCTCTTCCCTGGCAGCTCCATATTCAGCATCCTTCTCCCAATATACCCAGCACCTCTCCTCCACACATGTCCAAGCCATCTCAATCTTGCCTCTCCTGCTTTGTCTCCGAACCGTCCAACTTGATCAGTCCCTCTAATATAATCATTCCTAATCCTGTCCTTCTTCGTCACTCCCAGTGAACATTTTAGCATCTTCAACTCTGCCACCTCCAGCTCTGCCGCCTGTCTTTTCATCAGTGCCACTGTCTCCAAACCATATAACATAGCTGGTCTCACAACCATCTTGTAAACCTTCCCTTTAACTCTTGCTGGTACCCTTCTGTCGCAAATCACTCCTGACACTCTTCTCCACCCACCCCACCCTGCCTGCACTCTCTTCTTCGCCTCTCTCCTGCACTCCCCATTACTTTGGACAGTTGACCCCAAGTATTTAAACTCATATGCCTGCGTCACCTCTTGCATCCTTGCATCTTGACCATTCCACTGTCCTCCCTCTCATTCATGCATATGTATTCCGTCTTGCTCCTACTGACTTTCATTCCTCTTCTCTCCAGTGCATACCTCCACCTCTCCAGGCTCTCCTCAACCTGCACCCTACTCTCGCTACAGATCACAATGTCATCCGCGAATACCATCGTCCATGGAGACTCCTGTCTGATCTTGTCCATCAACCTGTCCATCACCATTGCAAACAAGAAAGGGCTCAGAGCCAATCCTTGATGTAATCCCACCTCCACCTTGAACCCATCTGTCATTCCAACCGCACAATTCATCATTGTCACACTTCCCTCATACATATCCTGCACCACTCCTACATACTTCTCTGCAACTCCCGACTTCGTCATACAATACCACACCTCCTCTCTCGGCACCCTGTCATATGCTTTCTCTAAATCTACAAAGACACAATGTAGCTCCTTCTGGCCTTCTCTATACTTCTCAATCAACATTCTCAAAGCAAACATCACATCTGTGGTCGTCTTTCGTGGCATGAAACCATACTGGTGTTCACTAAGGACCTACACAGGACCTACAATGCTGGACATTACTAATTTAACACTTACTACTGGCACTGTTCCTAGCAGTTTTAGGACAGCTGTGGTCAAACCACTGCTTCAGAAACCACACCGCGGGCAGGGTGTCTTAATCTACCAGTCTAGTCTTCCATTCTTTTCTAAAGTACTAGACAGAGTTGTGTATCAACAACTTTCGGCCTGTATAGAAGAAAACTACCTATATACAGAGGTGCACATAACTGGTGCGCAGGTGCGCATGTATGGTCAAAATAAATGATGTGCAGCAGATAATATAAAAAGAGACACTTTTGCATACCAACATTTTTGGGACACAATTACTTACTGGCGGCACAGTGGCGCAGTGGTTAGCGTGATTGCCTCACAGCAAGAAGGTTCTGGGTTCGAGTCCCGGGGTAGTCCAACCTTGGGAGTCATCTCGGGTCATCCTCTGTGAGGAGTTTGCATGTTCTGCCCGTGTCTGCATGGGTGTGTTCCGGTTTCCTCCCACAATCCAAAGACATGTAGGTCAGGTGAATCAGCCCTACTAAATTGCCTGTGTGTGTGCGTGTGCGCACTAAGGTGATGGCCTGGCGGCCTGCCCAGGGTGTCTCCCCGCCTGCCTCCCAATGACTGCTGGGATAGGCTCCAGCATCCCTGAGAGCAGGATAAGCAGTTTGGATAATGGATGGCTGGATGGAATTGTTATGTTGTGAAAAAAGATATGAAAGGCGACGCTCTAGTCGGAGCATAATCAATTTAATCGAACAACACAACTCTCAACATTCACTCACGTGACTCAGGTCACAACATTTAACTGGACTGGAACACGGCATTGTCGCAGCAATGCCAGACGTAACACTCCCCCCCATCACAAGAACCTAAGTGTGATACTTGGTCACAAAGTCATGCAGGCGCACAGGCCGGGTACGTGCACGGTCTGAGCGGGGCACAGGTGCAGCACTAGCCTCAGGGTTTGGCTCCATGACTCCTAGCTGGACAGGAGGGGCTGAGTTGTCAAGCTGCAAAGGGACTGGGGATGCTAAGGTGTCAAGCTGTGAGGCTGGTAGGGCTACTGTAGGGGCCGCACCTAATCCTCACCCAAGAGGGGCCTGTACCTTATGCAGGTGGCTAGCATGCCAGCGAGTGCCATCCATGAGCCTGAATGTGGCTGGGCCGAGCTGTCGGCTGACCTGGACAGGATCTGACCAGAATGACTGTAGCTTAATTTCGCGGTGAGGTCGTCGGATCCGGACCCAGTCGTAAGCGGCAATCGCAGGAGGCCTGGCTTGTCGTGTTCGGTTGAACTGGTTCTTCATCTGTCTCCGACGTGTGTTGACTGTGGCTTGAACTGGGTGAGTTGTAGCGTTGGCCAGGGCAGGGCGGAGTCTATCCAGAGACAGCTGAAGCTCCTGTCCCAGCATGAGGGAGGCTGGGGAGACTCCAGTGGTGGCATGTGGGGTGGCACGGTAGTGTAGCAGTATCTGGAGGAGGCTGGAATTGAATGTGCACCCTTGGGCGAGGTGTGCCCTGATTCCATTTTTTAAGGACTGATTCAGTAGGAACCCCCCGTGTCGAGGAGGAGAGGAAGAGTGATGTCGTCAACCATAAATGAACACGTTTTAAAATACACTCGTCCTGAGTGAACATTATGGATTATTGTTGCAGGAACAGGCGCTGCTGGGCATTGTCAGTGAGCTCCGGCTGGGGCAGACCTACAGATTTTGCGAAAGTGGTTGAGTTTTCCAGTTGGAGAAGGTTTTCCCACGAGCAAGACAGGTTTGTCCTCTTGAATTGTGTGTGGAAGAGCCACAGTTCCCACATCGCTGCTGTGAGCAAGCATGGTGTTGTGAGGCTACTTGTACACTGTCTGGGCTGCTAACAGCACTGGCGTGGGGAGTTGGTGGAGAAGACAGACTGGCAGTGCATTCCAATGCAGAAACGACCTGCCGGACATGGCATCGTTAGTGAATCCCAGGTTCAAAACTGCTTACATTTCAGAGGAAAATGTGGAGGGAATCAAGCTGCAGAGCCATGTCGGAGATGGAGGAAATACTGTCTGACCAGGGCACTGCTGAGTCGGCTACTTCACAGCCTCATGAAACTCAAACAACACCAGAGCTACCCAAAAAGACAACCCTTGCAAGCTTCTTCAAAAAGGCAACAACATCCTCTGCCACACCCTGCACAGAGAGCAGGTTAAAACAGAGTTGTTTTCCTACTTGCAGTCTGTTAGCACGGACTGTGAATCAGATCCCCTGTGCTGGTGGGAGGACCACGAGGAAATGTTCCCAAACCTGAAAAATGTGGCTCAAAAATATCTGTGTGCCCACCACCAGTTCCCCATCAGAAAGGGTTTTTAGTACCAGTGGGAATGTTGTTACTTGCCACCGGGCATCAAGACAGAAGCCACTGATAGGCTTGTGGTTTTGGCACAAAACCTCTAGACAACCTTTTGGTACTGACAAATTGTACACATACATTCCCACACATCCCTCACATTCCATTTTTCCCTCACTGATGTGCACAGTGAATTATCACATCACACACTCACACACACACACACACACACACACACACACACACACACACACACACACACACACACACACACACACACACACACACCTTTGAGTTGTTACTCTTATTCTACACAGTGGTTTCTCACAGTGACGACCTGGAACTCTAACTCTGTGGTTCAGGCACTATGCTATTTTTATTTTTTAATAACCTGGTGTCATAAACATGCATTAAAAGTGCACTTTAATTTATGCTGTTTGAAAGTGCTTTTGTCAGAGTTTCGTGTTGAATGCGCTTTTTTGTTGCTTTTTGTTAAGGGTGTTTGTTGAGCTTGAGCTCTATAGAACAAGGGTACAGTATGTAGGCTAGGCCTACATTATGCCATTATTTATTTTCATTCAACAGCTGTTAAAAGTCTAAGTACAAACGACTGGTTTAGATAAATGCATTTTATACGGTGGCCGACAAGGGCCAAACGCACTGCAACGGCATTATGCGTCTCAGTTAAGGAAAACAGCTTCAAGTACAGAAACGATTCAAATTCACAAACTCAAACACAAGTCTAAACGAGGTACAAAAAGAGGAACGTGGTGCAAATGAAAAAACGTGCCGCAAAAAACAAAGACAAATGCAGCATCATCAAACGCGCTGCAAATAGAGAAACGATGCGAAGGACAAAACGATACAAACCAAGAAACGATCTTCAAAAGAAAAACGCTTCATAACGCTCCAAACCTGCAGGGGGCGCTCTCAACGTAACAGCTCAATGGAAAGACACACGGGATGGAGAGAGACAGAACCGCCGTCTCTGGAACAGCTGACTGTTTCAACATTCAGCGGGAACGGTAATGTGACTTATTTGATTATATTTATATACTATGTTTATATCACTGTACAACGCTGCACATTACGTGACAATTTTTTTATTGTATTTTACACCAGACGATACAAGGCTGCATATTTGCACGTAGATTAGCCTGCTTAATAAGATAAGATGATGATTAGAGATTGATATAAAGCACCCGTTATAATAGTACATTAAAAAGCCCTCTTATCAGAGTCTTCCATAACATACAGCGCTGCACATTACGTGTTATGCTTGTTAATGACAGCAGTTAACTTGTAAGCAGTTATGAATGATATCCACTGTGTGTGTATATCAAGAGGTAGTGAAGAGTATTAATACTCATCTCAGTAACGTTACTTATCACGTTTTTCATTTTTAGTTTTCTAGATTATACTGATCTATCATCTTTTTTTCCAGGCTACTATGTTTTGCCCTTACTGTGGACAAGGTCTGGGAACAATTCACATGTTCTGTGGCTCATGTGGCTCTAATGTGCAATTTTTGGCAGAGGCAGACAACAGTAAGTGGACTCATATCCAGTTTGTTAATAACATTGATGTAGTTCACACCACGTCCTTATGTAAAATGCATTATATTTGACTTTTAACAGCTTGTGTTGTGTAATAAAGTTACAGTGCTTGGTGATATAGTTAACCAAATCTTGAGGTGATCAGCTGTGTGTCATTGAGGTGCAGATAGTGAGTTTCACTGCCATAGGGTAGAAAATTAGCATTTATGCAGGTTCTGATGTTAAAGGACCTCCACTGTCCATCAGAGGAAAAGTGTTATAATTCTAATAAAATTAAAACTGTCTTTATCTCACTTTATGTTTGGCAGGGTCAGCATCAGATATCCCCACAAAAGAGGATCTAATACAAAGATATTTTAATCACAGCTACAGCAATGCAGAAATTTTGGATTTTTTGGCTTCAAAACACAATGTTCATATGAGCCTTCGCTCCCTGAAGAGGAAGCTGAAAAGTTTGTCTTTATCCAGGCAAAAAGACTACTCTCCTCTTGCCACCGTTCGTGCTGCCATACAGGAAGAGTTAAAGGGTCCAGGTCAACACTATGGCTACCATTCAATGTGGCAGACACTGCGCCTAAAGTACTCTCTGACTGTTAAGAGGGATGATGTTATGGCCCTGATGAGAGAACTTGATCCACAAGGAATTCAACTTCGTGTTAGCAGAAAATTTGTAAAAAGAGTTTACAGTTCTGATGGACCGAACCATGTCTGGCACGTGGATGGATATGATAAGTTAAAGCCGTACGGTTTTGGAATAAGTGGCTGCATAGATGGATACTCTCGAAAAGTACTGTGGTTGAGATGTGGAGCAAGCAACAATGACCCAGTGGTCATTGCCCAGAATTATCTGAACTGTCTTGTCAGAATGTGGAATCATTCCAATGCGACCACGCACTGACTGTGGTACTGAAAATGGCACAATGGCGGCAATTCATTGTACCTTAAGATCACCTCACACTGACGACTATGCTGGGGCTGCCAGTCATTTGTACGGCTCTTCAACAGCAAATCAAAGGATTGAAAGCTGGTGGTCATATTTTTGCAAACACGCTAGAAACACATTTTTCAAATGGACTTTAAAACAGACAATAGAACATTGTGATCCTTGCATGTTTATTGCTTTTTGATGAACAACAAATTATATTTATCATTAAATTCTAAGATTTTACATTGAATCACAATCCAAAAACATAACATGAAATGCATCACCCTAATTCCAGTTTGTGTCTTCAGGTCGCAATTTTGGATGGACCTTCTGAATGATCTGAGAGAGAGAAATCTCTTCAATAGTAGTCATGAGCACACATGCCTCCTGCCATAGGCCGCGGAACCGGTATGGCCAGTAGGGCCGTGGCCATACCTACTTTGGCGTGCATCAAACATAAGCATGTGTAAAAATTCAAATCGCAAATACGTTACATTCTTAATGTATTGCACTTTTGCGCGCTTCCCGGGCTAATGTCCGCTAGCTGTAAGCCTACGTACAGTACGTAGCCTATCACAAGCAAAAAAACTCTGTTTCCTAATGATTGATTGGTTATTTGTGTCACGTGAGCTTAGCGTCACACGGACGTGAATTTCACAGAACAAAATACCAGCGCTCTATGTAAGTAGACTAACTGCTAGTGTGTTCGCTAAACTTTAAGCAATAGTAACGTTAAAATGAATGATGAAGCGTCGAAAAATGACTGATTTCTTCGGGTCAAAGTTAACCAAGGTAGCTGAGACAACCACCGTCACTCCAGCCCTCAATGAGCCCTGTGAGGAACCAGAAGTAGAATGTCTAACTGTCGCTGCTACCCTCAACGTTATGAGCCTATCGCCAGATGTACACAGGCTGTTGAAATTTGGTTTATACAATTCCCGTGTCAACTGCCAGCGCCGAGAGGTGTTTCTCAACCCTTCGTCGTATGAAGACTTATCTAAGGTCAACAATGACTCAAAGGAGACCCAATGACTTGATGTGCAGCCACACACACAGGGATGCTTAGGCCAGTGTGGATGGTCTCGCCATTGCCAGTGACGTCATCCAGCACAACGAGAGACGGAGGAACTTCTTTGGGAACGTTTAAGACGGGGTGGTGAGCGTTGACATTTTCTAATCCTATGCAACTGGACTTCATGTGTCAAATGATTTATGCTTTCTAATCATACTGATTATACTAGTTGATTGTGACTCAAGTGTAGGCTATAATCAGGACAAATAAAAACGGCAATAATAAATAATAATAAATAAAGTTATGCGTTACAAGTGTGGCTGGGGGGGGGGGACACACGTCATTCTTGGCCCTACCCATTCGAAATGCGTCCCGCGGCCTATGCTCCTGCGATTTGTGTTTATGGATGTGCTACAAAGTGACCTTGATGAATGCAGAGAAAAGTGGAACACTCATACAATCAGACCTGTTAAACAGTCTCGTTGTCCATCTGGTAAACCAGAGGTCATGTACAACCTACCTCACAGGTTAGTTCTCAGTGTTTAACTTGTTATCTTCCCTGAAATAACAGTATAAAACATAACAACAATGAACATCATCAAAAGATGTGAAAAATTATTGCACTAACATAATACTAGAAAAGGTAATAGTCTTAGTCTCAGCTCGGTAGTCCAAGCAACACATAACACTAAGACTATGAATATAGTTTCACTCCCAGGTTTGGTGATACTGACTGTGGGTTTCCAGTTTCACTGGAGGAACTGCGGCCATTTGAGAGTGAGGCAACACACTGTCCATGTGGAGATCGCCATCTCCAGTCACACTTTGAGGATCTACAGAGACAAAGTGGTCTAATGCAGCCAATGACTTGGGAGACCTGTGTGGAACTCTATATCACATTGAAGAACATGGCTGATTTGTAGCAGAACTGAAAATACAGGTAATAACTGTTGAACTTTAGACACTAAAGGTAGCAACCTAGCAGTTTGTTATACAATAAAAAAAATAGTACAGTCCAAAACCAGGTGAGTTTTGTATTCCAAAGTCCATGTCCTTTCAAAACTCTTCATAAGTAATTGACAGTGGAATTTCCATTGTGTTTGCACAGGTTCTGCTGCATGGGAAGCGAGACACCCTTTGAAACACCAGCTTTGGTCTCGGGTTAATCCCAGATGGGGGCAGGGAACTGAGTCCTGTGGCGAACATCAGGATGTCAGAGAGGGAAAGTCCTGTTTGTTTATCTGAAAAAGAAATGTTATAAAAATGTGTTTTATTAAACCTGTCTGGTGTAAAATACAATAAAAGAAACGTCACGTAATGTGCAGCGTTGTACAGTGATATAAACATAGTATATAAATATAATCAAATAAAGTCACATTACCGTTCCCGCTGAATGTTGAAACAGTCAGCTGTTCCAGAGACGGCTGTTCTGTCTCTCACCATCCCGTGTGTCTTTCCATTGAGCTGTTACGTTGAGAGCGCCCCCTGCAGGTTTGGAGCGTTATGAAGCGTTTTTCTTTTGAAGATCGTTTCTTGGTTTGTATCGTTTTGTCCTTCGCATCGTTTCTCTATTTGCAGCGCGTTTGATGATGCTGCATTAGTCTTTGTTTTTTGCGGCACGTTTTTTCATTTGCACCACGTTCCTCTTTTTGTACCTCGTTTAGACTTGTGTTTGAGTTTGTGGATTTGAATCGTTTCTGTACTTGAAGCTGCTTTCCTTAACTGTGTTTGAGTTTGTGAATTTGAATCGTTTCTGTATTTGAAACTGTTTTCCTTAACTGAGACGCATTATGCCGTTGCAGTGCGTTTGGCCCTTGTCGGCCACCGTAATTTTATGTTACCTTTAACTTGTGTTTCCCCTGTAATATCTGAGCTGCTATTCAGCATAACCGTTGTACCTTGCCATAGAATAGTGACATCGGCAAGTCCCGCGAGATTGGAGCAGTCACGTATGTGATCCAAGATGGTGGAATGGATAAACGGAGTGCGGAGCCGGAATATGCATTTATTATTTTATTAAGTTTATAATTGTGCCACAGGGCACATACTACATGGTGTCAGAGTAGAGGTTTGACTACCCACACGTCGCCGTGAAAATTGAATCTTACAGTGTTCCAGCTCCACGGAAGGACTGGGATTGGGCGAATTTACCCGAAGCATGGAGACGATTCCGGCAGCACGCAGAGTTGATGCTCACAGGCCCCCTGCCCGAAGAGAACGAGGAGGAGAACTGCAGTTCCCTCCTGTTATGGGTCGGGGGGAAAGGACGTGATGTGCACAACACCTGGACGCTCACGGGAGAAGAAGCCAGCAAGCTTAACACGTATTACGATAAGTATTGTTATTTGCAGAGCTTTTTATTAGCTTGTAGCGTGAGCTACACACACAGCGTCAACAGCATGATACACACAGTGCGCACGAACCGGAACTCTAGAGTAGAAGAAGAGGTGGTATACTGTAGAGCAGTGCAACAGTGCCATCTATTGGCGATGTCTATTGGAAAAGTACTACATTCAACACTCCCACTTACTTTTTCAATAACATTAAGTCCCTTTAAATAATATTACGGAGCCGTGCTCTCCTTCACAAAAATAATGTCATCAAACTTTAAACAACAACAAAAAATCTTCCTTTTTCAAATACTGTTGTTTACATTGTTTTTATCTGGAACTCTTTTTCACGTTTCAGATTCAAGAATCACAATTTTCAGACTTGCTTTGATCAGGCAGCGTTTGACGTACACCTATCAAGCACAAATAACCACTTTAATTAAACAGGGAAAAGTCCAATTTCTCCCCTGAGATACTCAAACTTTTGTTTGGTCAGTGGCTTGGTCAATATATCCGCTTTCATGTCATTTGTTGGACAATATTGCAGTTCTATTTGTCCATTCTGCACACATTCACAGATGTAGTGATAGCGAATGTCTATGTGTTTGGTCCTGGAGTGGTTCACAGGGTTCTTTGCGATTGTGATGGCTCCTTGGTTGTCTTCCAGGATCACTGTGGACATAGACTCCACTCCGAGATCACTAAGTAATCGTCTCAGCCAGATTCCTTCCTGAGCGGCTTGACTGAGTGCCATGTACTCAGCTTCTGCTGTTGAAAGTGCAACTGTTGGTTGTTTCTTGCTGAGCCAGCTCACCGCTCCTCCACTCAGTAGAAAGATGTTGCCTGTTGTTGAGCGGCGATCATCCTGATCTCCAGCCCAATCTGCATCTGAGAATCCAATCAAAGCTCCAGAGGCTGACTGCTCATACTTGAGAGCAAAGTTCACTGTCCCTTTCAAGTAACGAAGTATCCTCTTCACAGCAGTCAGATGTGAAGCATCTGGATTTGCGTTGAACTTTGACACAGCACTCACTGCTTGAGCTATGTCTGGTCTTGTAACCATTGCAGCATACAGCAGACTTCCTACCAGTGACTGATAGGCATGTTGGTCCACTGGCTTACTGACACCATCACTCTTCCTCAACTTGACGTTGGCATCAGCAGGAGTTGCTACAGGATTTGCATTGTCCATTCCATATTTCTGAAGTATGGCTTCAATGTATTGCTTCTGATGAAGAATGACACAGTTCTTTTCTTTATCTTGAATCACAGAGATGCCCAGTATATAGGACAGCTCATCCATGTCCTTCATCTTGTAGCGCTCCTTGAGCGCCACTTTTAGCCCGTTCATGCTTTCAGTTGACTCTGTTATCAGGATGAGATCATCAACATAAACCGCAAGTATCTCAAGCTCTTGTCTTAATCTCACAAACACACAGGGTTCTGATGTGCTCTGTTTGAATCCAATTTCCATCATGAACTCTGTGAAGGCCTTGCTCCAGCAGCGAGGAGACTGCTTCAGTCCATAGATTGATTTTTTCAGTTTACACACCAGGTGCTCCTGTCCTGGTTTTATGTAGCCCTCTGGTTGCTGCATGTAGATTTCCTCTTCCAGGTCTCCATTAAGGAATGCAGTTATGACATCCATCTGGTGTACATGTAGATTGTTTTGAATAGCAAAGGACAGTAATGTACGAACAGTAGGGATGCCCCCCGAAACCAGGTTCTAAATGGGAACCGGTTCTAAATTAGTAAAAACCGGAGCATTTTTAAGATCCGACGTTTTCGGTTCTGCTATCGGTAGTCGGTAGGTACTCGAGAAATCATGGAGTGAGATTTATATTGTGGCAATTGTGTTTTTCGAGGAATTTAAACGTCGCGAACATAATCTTGTTTGCCGTTTTCTCCATCTCTGTGTCTCTCTCTCTCTCTTACTGCGCGAGGGGCGGGGCTGTGCTGTGCTCCACACACTCGCTCACACACGCACAGACAGCTCTGCTCAAGGGCTCATGGCGGAGAGAACTAAACGTTCAAAAGTTTGGGTATATTTTTCAAAAGTCGATGACAACAACGCTCGTTGCCACAAGTGCAACAAATCATTTGCCAGTAAGGGTGGCAATACAAGCAATCTGTCGAAACATCTTTTGTCGAAACGTGGTATTAATCTGCAGAAATGCGGCGTTTTCGACTGCTTTGCTCGTAGTGTTCCATCCACGTCCACTGCAGGTAAGCCGTATGAGCCATAGATACGGAGTTAGCTAGGCTAATAACGAATTATTACGAATAGGCCAATAAATAAAATATAATTGCTTAGCTAATTGTTTAGCTACAAATATATAAGCCATAGATACGGAGTTAGCTAGGCTAATAACGAATTATTACGAATAGGCCAATAAATAAAATATAATTGCTTAGCTAATTGTTTAGCTACAAATATATAAGCCATAGATACGGAGTTAGCTAGGCTAATAACGAATTATTACGAATAGGCCAATAAATAAAATATACGTGCTTAGCTAATTGTTTAGCTACAAATATATAAGCCATAGATACGGAGTTAGCTAGGCTAATAGCCGGGGACACTATAAGTCAGGAGAGATTACGACTCCTGCCGGAGAAGGCAGATATGTTGATTTTTCTGCAGAAGAACTTTTAGGATAATGTTCTAGGTTCTTGTTTGTTTGAACTTCCGTTAGCCTTTTGCTGTAAACATTTATTTTTAATATTTTTTTTTTCTTTATCTACTTTTATTTTTTATCTTATTTGTTGTTGTTGAATGTTGATTATAAAGTCTATAATTCAGACGCATTTAAAACATTGCTGCTGCTGTTGCTGCTGAATAAATAATATTTGTTTATATTTATATAAAGTTATATAATAGAATAATAAAGCAATGTCGATTCTGTTCTTAATTAAGTGTCTTTTTTAGCATAATAATCAAAAAGAACCGATAAGAGTATCGATAAAGTACCGAACCGATAAGCAGTACCGATAAGAGTAGTAGTATCGATAAAATCCTAACGATACCCATCCCTAACGGACAGAGCTGAAGCGTACAACTGGTGAAAAGGTTTCATCGTAGTCAGCACCATACAACTGAGAGTAGCCCTTGGCAACAAGCCTACACTTGTATCGTTCCACTCTTCCATCACTATGATGCTTGACTCTGAACACCCATATTGATCCTACTGCTTTTCTTTCTCTTGGTAAATCCACCAAGTCCCAAGTCTCATTTTCCAGCAGCGACTCATATTCCAAGTCAGCCGCCTCCTGCCATTCTTTTGCATTAGGACTCTCCAATGCTTCTTTTAGTGTGATTGGCTCTGTCACACGACACATATTGGCATGATGATCAACAGTCATTATATCAGCGAACTCATCATATCCATATCTCCTTTGCGCATTTCTGGTTCTGCCACTTGTTCTGACAGTGCTGCTATCAGCAGTGACTGCATCATCTGGTGTTTCACTGTCATCTGTTTTCAAGTTTATCTCGTTCTCTGAACAGGGTATTTTCACTTCCTGCTTCCAGTCGAAGTTTGATTCATCAAATATTACATCACGACGGATTAGATCCTCCTCTTCTCTTCATCATACAGGCGATAGCCCTTGGCATTGTTTGCATATCCCACAAAACGAAGCTTTATAGCCTTTTTGTCCAGTTTCCATCTCTCTTAATCTGGGACATGTGCATAAGCAATACAGCCAAACACCTTCATGTGACTCATGTTAGGTTTCTTTCCACACCATCTCTCATAGGGTGTCTCTTCCTTCAGAACAGCTGTGGGCAGCCTGTTCTGTATGTAAGCTGCTGTGGCTATAGCCTCTGCCCAGAACATCTTCGGCAACTTTGCATGAGACAGCATGCTTCTAGCTGCTTCGACCAACGTCCTTTTTTTTCTTTCTGCAACGCCATTTTGCTGTGGTGTGTGAGGTACAGTTATTTCATGGTGGATGCCTTGAGCCTTCAAATATTCTTGAAACTCCTTTGAGGTGTACTCACCACCATTGTCAGTTCTCAGCCTTGCAACGTTCAGGCCACACTCATTTGAGAATGTTCTCTCAAATTCCTTGAACTTGTCTAGTACCTCATTCTTCTGTTTCATGAAGTATACCTTGCAGCATCTTGAATAGTCATCAATGAAAGTCACAAAGTATTTTGCTCCACTTATCGACTCAGTCTGCATGGGACCACAGACATCACTATGAATTAGCTGCATCTTGCGTTTGGAACGGATTCCTCCAGTCGACTTGAATGGCTTTTTAGCCAACTTGCCTTCCACACATTCTTCACAAAAAGGAATCTCTTTCTCTGTGGAGAAGTCCACTCCATTTACCAGATTTTTTAGCTCCTTCAGCTTGGTAGTGTGATCAAGGCGCTGGTGCCACAGGCTGGCAGCTACTGATGCACTGTGACAGATAGATTCACTTCCTTCAATGTCTAGCTGATACAGTCCATCAACTCTTTGTGTTCCCATTCCTTTTAGTGTTCCATCTTTTCCACGTAGGTAGCAGCGAGACTTTTTGAACTGCACTGTATTCCCTTTTTTGGTAGCAGCTCCCACTGAGAACAAATTCCCATACAGCTTTGGAACATACAGTACATCATACATTGTGGCATTTTTTACATCACTTGATTTGAAAGTCATTTTCATGTTGACATTTCCAATTCCTAGAGCATCAACCACCCTGCCGTCACCTAGTTTCACCGACTGTGCTTTTGAGAATTGCTGATATTCTTGGAGAATTTCTTTATCAAAAGTCATGTGCTTTGATGCTCCAGAATCAATTATCCATTCAACCTGTCTTGGTCTGTCAGTGCTAGCCTCTTTGACTACAAAAATACTTTCAGAGGAATCTTCCTCATCCTCACAGGTCATGTTTTTGGCCTTGTGAATTTTCTTTTTTGTTTTATTTTTCAAGCTTGGACAGTCCCGCTTTATGTGACCTTCTTTCCCACATGTATAACATCTCCACGTGCTTTTGTCTGCTGCTCCCACTGACTTGGAACCATCCTGCACATTTCCTCTAAATTGTGATGACATGGCTGATGCACCACCTGACGTAGCACCACTTGAATCATTAGCATTCACTCGCTTTTGCTCTTCATTTATTAATGCTTGCTGAACAAACTTCAGTGTCAGGTTGTCAATCTTTGTTTCTAGTGTAGTGACAATCGTAGCATAGCTTGGTGGCAAACTGCCCAATAGTGTTACAATTTGATCTTCCTCTTCAATCACAGATCCTATTGCTGCTAGCTGATCAGTTAGCTCCTTCATTTGTTTCAAATGATCAGTTAAGGCATCTCCTTCCTTCATTTCACATCGGAAATATCTTTTCTTCAGGAACAGTTTATTTGCCAAAGTATCTCTCTCAAAATGGGCTTTCAGCGTGGTCCACGCCTCTTTGGGAGTCTAGCAGCTCGTTATCAGATACAACTGGGTGTACTTACATTCAGCACCAACACAGAGAATGCTTTCTCTCTCCTTCTAGTGAACTCAGCTTGTGCTGCTGCATTAGCATCTGCAGCTAGTGTTTCAGTCTCCATTAACATACCCCATAGTCCTTTAGCCTTTAGCAAGTGTTCCATTTGAAACTTCCATGTTGCCCAGTTCTCTGGTCCGTTCAGCCTGTAAATAAACAGCTTATCCTCCATTGTGAATTCCCACAATACTGTTTACTCCACACAACCGTGTACAACAGCTTTCAGCGATGTTCTGGGCCCATAACCTATTGTTATTTGCAGAGCTTTTTATTAGCTTGTAGCGTGAGCTACACACACAGCGTCAACAGCATGATACACACAGTGCGCACGAACCGGAACTCTAGAGTAGAAGAGGTGGTATACTGTAGAGCAGTGCAACAGTGCCATCTATTGGCGATGTATATTGGAAAAGTACTACATTCAACAATAAGTACACAGAGTATATCACACCAAAGGCTAACCCCGTCTATGCCAGATATAAATTCCATTAAAAAAAATGCAGGGTGAACGCAAATCGTTCGAGCAATTTGTAAACTAAAACTGTTGGTAAAAGACTGCGGCTCCCCAAACAGCGAGGAAATGGTCTGAGACCGCATTGTGTTTCCCACGAACTCACATCGCGTGTGAGAAAAACTACTCAGCTCATGCTCGGAAGGGCCATAGACATTACACGTTCACATGAGCTAACACAGCAACAGCTAAAGACTGTGGGCCATAGCGAAGACCAGAGCAGCCACGACACTGTGCATGCTGTAAGCAGGAAAACATACCGACTAGAAACTGCGCAAAAAGCTACAAATCAAAGAGAAAATAGCACAGCAAACAGAGCATGTAGCCACTGTGGAGGGCAACATAGTGCCAAAGTTGTATGCCCAGCCAAGGGGAAAACAATGCATTAAATGCAAAAAATTCAATCATTTTGCAAAAACATGCAAATCAAAATTCCCCCCACAGACAAAACCTTACCGCAGTACAGCGCACACTGTTGGAGAGAACACAGACGAGTTGCAGACAGAACTCTACATAGACAACATCACAATAGAGAACAATGGCAAAATCAATGAGCAGGCTTATGTAGAGGTAGGAATTGGCTCACTTCCGCAAAAAGTCAAATTCAAATTGGATACTGGGGCACAGACCAATACCATTCCAGCAAACCTATTTCACACACTGTTCAAGAACATTGCAGTGAAACCGGCAGCACATAGGCTCACTGAATACAGGGGAAGAGCACTGAGCGTGAAAGGCACATGCCAGTTAAAATGTCGATACAAGTGTTGTGGGTCGGAAAGGAACCCGCGCAGGGGTCCGGCAGGGTCAAGCCCGTAGGCACGTTTATTTCTATTGAGGGAAGGGAAATGCGGGATGTGTATGGTGCAACTAGAGTCCTGGATGTGGGGTGTGTAAAAAACTATGTGTTAGGGTTTGTGGAAGACCCCAAGCGCACAACACCAGACAGAGATAGGGTTAGCCAAAACTGGCGTACTTTATTCCTTGCGCGTACAACAGTCAAACACAGGAAGGCAATAAGCGACAAGAAAACGGAAAGTCCAAGGGAAAAAACTCGCGGGTAATCCAAAACGGGAACACGGCAGGATACTTCCACGGGGAAACTTTGCAAGGGAAACCATAAACCAAGGGCTGGGGTAAGCTTGGAGAGAAAAGCACCGTAAGGGAAGAGTATCCACTACTGCGAGGAGGTTACGGCACGAGCTGACAACGGGCGCTGGGAGACCACCAAACTTAAGCCCAGCCCTGACGGCTAAGCCCGGCCCTGACGAGCTGATTGGCTGCCGGCGCGGGGTGGGCGGGCCACGGCGCGGGGTGTGCGAGCAGTAACAGTACCCCCCCCCTCCACGGAGGCCACCAGGCGACTTGCCCGGCTTGTCAGGATGGAAATGATGGAACTCAGTGAGCAGCCCAGGGTCCAGGATGAGCTGGCGGGAGACCCAGCTACGGTCCAGAGGACCGTAGCTGGGTCTCCCGGACCGTAGCCTTCCCAGTCCACCAAATATTGGAACCCCCGTCCTCGGCGCCGGACGTTCCGCAGCCGGCGGACCTTCAACTGGGGGTGCCCATCCACGATCTCAGGGGGAGGCGGAGCTGGGGCCGGAGGCATCAGAGGACTGTGGGAGACAGGCTTAACCCGAGACGCTTGAAAAACGGGATCGATCTTCAAGGAAGTTGGAAGCCTCAGACTCACCGCCGCGGGGCTGAGAACCTTCCTGATCTCAAAGGGCCCAACAAACCGGGGGTTCAGCTTCTTCACGGTGGACTGAAGCGGGAGGTCCTTCGAGGACAACCACACCCTTTGGCCTGGTTGGTATGTAGGTGCTGGGGACCGGCGTCGGTTGGCTCCCCGACTGGCACGCTCAGCTGCCCGGAGCAGAGCAGCTCTGGTCACCTCCCAGACGCGACGACACCGGTTCAGATGGGCCTGCATGGAGGGAACTGCCACTTCCGACTCTTGCGCAGCAAGGGGGGCGGCTGGTAGCCCAGGGACACCTCAAAAGGTGAGAGGCCGGTGGCAGAACTGACCAGGGAGTTGATGGCATACTCGACCCAGGGGAGGAACCGGCTCCAGGAGCTGGGCTTCTTGGCGGCCACGCACCGGAGGGCAGACTCCACGCTCTGGTTCATCCTCTCCGTCTGCCCGTTAGTCTGTGGGTGATATCCAGAAGAGAGACTAACAGGCACCCAACCCCTTACAAAAGGCCCGCCGTACCTGGGAGACGAACTGGGGCCCTCGGTCCGAGACGACATCCAGGGGAAGGCCGTGGAGACGGAACATGTGGCTCGTCAGGAGGTCCGTCGTCTCAGAAACCGATGGGAGTTTGGGGAGGGCTACCAGATACACTCCCTTACTGAAGCGGTCCACCACTGTCAGGATCACAGTGTTACCCTGGGAGGGAGGCAGTCCGGAGACAAAATCCAACGCCACATGGGACCAGGGCCGGCTTGGAGTTGGGAGGGGCTGCAGCAGACCCGCGGGTGCCTGGTGAGAGGCCTTGCTGCGAGCACAGACGGAGCAGGCCTTTACGAAGCCCCTGACGTCGTTCCTCATGGTGGGCCACCAGAAATGCCGAGCCAGGAAGGTGAAGGTGCGGTGGACACCCGGGTGGCAAGCAAACTAACTGGCATGGCCCCACTGAAGAACCCGGGACCGGACTGAGTCCGTGATGAACAGGCGGCGTGGAGGCACGTGGCTCGGGGCGGGATGGGAGCGTAACGCCTGCCTGACCACGGTCTCGATGCCCCAGGTAACCACGCCAACCACCCTGGCCTCAGGAAGGATTGGAGTCGGCTCATCTGTAGCTGGCTCCCTCCTCGGGTGTTGTCGGGACAGGGAATCTGCCTTCGTGTTGCGGGACCCGGGGCGATAAGTCTGCGTGAAGTCAAACCGACTGAGAAGCTGGCCCACCATGCCTGCCGACCATGGAGGCGCTTGGTTGCTCGGATGAACGTCAAGTTCTTGTGATCAGTCCAGATGGTGAACGGCTGTTCCGCCCCCTCCAGCCAATGGCGCCACTCCTCCAGAGCAGCCACCACTGCCAGCAGCTCCCGGTTCCCGACATCGTAGTTCTCCTCGGCGGGGAGGAACCGGCGAGAGAAGAAGGCGCATGGGTGGACCTTCTGGTCAGACGCTGACCGCTGGGAGAGGACAGCCCCCAACCCGGTGTTCGAAGCGTCCACCTCCACGATGAACTGCCTCTTGGGGTCGGGGTGGAGCAGGACCGAGGCGCTGGTGAACCTCTCCTTGAGGGACTGGAATGCAGAACGGGGACCTGAGGAAGCTCTGTAATTCCTTCCGTGATGTGGGATCGGGCCAGTCCACCACAGCCTGGATCTTGCGGGGGTCGGCCCGGGTCTGTCCCCTCTCAACGACGAAGTCCAGGTAGTCAACAGAAGGGGAATGGAACCGGCACTTCTCTGCCTTGACGAAGAGC
Source organism: Lampris incognitus (assembly GCF_029633865.1). Classification (NCBI taxonomy): domain Eukaryota; kingdom Metazoa; phylum Chordata; class Actinopteri; order Lampriformes; family Lampridae; genus Lampris; species Lampris incognitus. The sequence goes on along the minus strand of NC_079220.1, from coordinate 31,309,557 downwards.
CGGTTCCGGAGGAGACGTTCGAGTACCCGGCGGACATGCTGGACATGTTCCTCGAGGGTCCTGGAGAAGATGAGGATGTCATCGAGGTAGACCACCACAAACTCGTCGAGCATGTCGCGGAGAATGTCATTCATGAGAGCCTGGAATACCGCCGGGGCGTTGGTGAGGCTGAACGGCATGACCAGGTACTCATAATGACCCCAGGGCGTCTTAAAGGCTGTCTTCCACTCGTCCCCCTTCCGGATCCGGACCAGATGATAGGCACACCGCAGGTCCAGCTTAGTGAAGACTGTAGCCTGGGTGAGGGGCTCAAGGGTGGAACTCATGAGAGGAAGGGGGTACTTGTTCTTGACGGTTATCTCATTGAGTTGGCGATAGCCAATGCAGGGTCGGAGGCCCCCGTCCTTCTTCTTCACGAAAAAGAATCCAGCTGCCACCTAGGAGGACGAGGGCCGAATGAGCCCCGCTGCCAAGGACTCAGAGATGTACTCGTCCATCGCAGCCTTTTCGGGGATGGTCAGACTGTACAGACGACTGCTGGAAAGGGGTGCCCCAGAGTGGAGGTCGATAGCACAGTCATAAGGCCGATGAGGAGGAAGAGATTGGGCCCGGGTCTTGCTGAAATCCTCACCAAGCTCATGGTGCTCAGGGGGAACAAAGGAGAGGTCGGGAGGCGGGGCACTAGGGGCACGTCGGGGGGATGGGCCGGGAGCAGCCTGGAGACATTGGGCATGACAGGAGGAGCTCCACTCCATGATGGTACCGGAGGCCCAGGCGATGTGTTGCTCATGCTGCACGAACCAGGGGCGCCCTATGATCACAGGGACTAACGGGGACTGGATGATGTAGAACCGAAGTCTCTCCACATGGTTACCTGCTATGGTGAGAGAGACAGGGTGGGTGCGTTGGGTGACGCAGGCCAGGCAGCGCTCGTCCAGCGCGAAGGCCTCCATGGGCTTCTCCAGCGTCTCTAGCGGGATGTTAGCCTGGGCAGCAAACTGAGTCCAGGAAACACTCATCAGCCCCCGAGTCGAGGAGTGCACCCAGTGTGAGCCGCTGGTCAGCCCAGGCCAGGGTAACGCTAACCAGATGGTTCTGTGGGGCAGGACGGCGGGAACAGGAAAGGCGGCTCACTAGGATCTCCCGGGGCCCCAGTGAGCCTAGTCTTTTGGCCGAGTGGGGCAGCCGCTGATCAGATGTCCCTTCTGGCCACAGTAGAGGCATTGACCCGCCTTGAACCGGGCCTCCCATTCGGCCGGACTAAGGCGCGTGCGCCCCAGCTGCATAGGTTCCTCCCCCGTCGTGGTCTGGGGCGCGGGGGGAGAAACGGCCACAGGGAAAGTGGGGCGAGCAGGAGTAGGGGTCCTGTCAGGAGTGCTGGACGTCTGGGGAATGGACGGGGATCTACGCAGGGCTCGCTCACGCCTCCTGTCCCGGAGGCGTCCGTCGATGCGGATGGCGAGCTTGATCAGGTCATCGAGAGAGGTGGGCTCCTCCCGGGTGGCTAGTTGGTCCTTGACAGCCTCGCTGAGACCTCTCCGGAAGGTGACCCGAAGTGACTGGTCGTTCCAGCCGCTCTCAGCTGCGGCCAGCCTGAACTCCACCGAGTAATCTGTGACACTGCCACTGCCCTGCTGGATACTGCTCAGCCGAGCACCAGGGTCCTGGCCACCGACTGGATGGTGGAAAACCTTCCGTAGTTCCGCCTCAAAGTCCTCGTAGGTGAGGCAGAAACTGGCCTTCATGGACCAGGAAGCAGTGGCCCACTGAGCTGCTCGGCCTGTGAGCAGGTTGGCCACATAAGCGACACGGGCAGCATCAGACGTGAACATGCTGGGTTGGTGCAGGAAGACCAGCTCACACTGCATGATGAACGTGGCACAGGTCTCAAAGTCGCCACCAAATGGTCGTGGGCTGGAGAGGCAGGGCTCCCGGGGAACTGGGTTGAGCCCCACAGGGTTAACTGGGGCAGCGGGCCCAGGGGGCGGATTACCCACGACTCCAGGGGCAGGCTGGCCCGGCGGCTGAATGGTGAGAGCCGCCGTGATGGTCTGCAACTGCCGCAGGATCTCTGCTTGTTGGCTCGCCAACGCCGCCTGCTGGCTCGTTACGTTACCCACACAGGTCTGGAGGGGCTGGACCTGAGTCTGGAAATCCCTTACCGCAGCAGAGGCCGCCTCTAGCTGCTGGGTGTGGGAGTTGGTTAGTTGGATCTGTCTGATGAGAGCCGCTTGAACCGGACTGGTCGGTACGCTCTCTGTGTCGGCTGGGGTCGTCATGGTCAGTTCGTACTGTTAGGGTTTGTGGAAGACCCCAAGCGCAAAACACCAGACAGAGATAGGGTTAGCCAAAACTGGCGTACTTTATTCCTTGCACGTACAACAGTCAAACACAGCAAGGCAATAAGCGACAAGAAAACGGGAAGTCCAAGGGAAAAAACTCGCGGGTAATCCAAAACGGGAACACGGCAGGATACTTCCATGGGGAAACTTTGCAAGCGAAACCATAAACCAAGGGCTGGGGTAAGCTCGGAGAGAAAAGCACCATAAGGGAAGAGTAGCCACTACTGCGAGGAGGTTACGGCACGAACTGACAACGGGCGCTGGGAGACCACCAAATTTAAGCCCAGCCCTGACGGCTAAGCCCGGCCCTGACGAGCTGATTGGCTGCCGGCGCAGGGGTGGGCAGGCCACGGCGCGGGGTGGGCGAGCCGTAACACTATGTGTCTGTGTGCAGGGCGAGTGTGGTGCGTGTGTGCAGGAATGTAAATGACTGGAGGGTGATTGTTCGTGTTGGTGAAGCGCAAGTCCAGGAGTAGGGGTTCTGCGGGAGGCAGTGTGGGAGCACAAAGGAGGGGTCCGAGGAACACCGGCACCGGGGGTTCTGGGAGGACGGGGGAGAGAGACACAGAGTTAAACTCAGGAATCACAACATAGGAATTGCAGGAGAAAAACACAACCAAAGAGTAGCGATCTACTGGGTAACTACCGTACTAGATGGCACAATCTGGCAACGATTGCACGTCAGCGTCCTCTCTTATAGCTGGCTGCAGATTGGCTTCAGGTGCGCTGATCACCGATGAGCCTCTGGTGCGTAGCTGCGCTCTCAACGAGCGCACTGATTGAACCCTGCAGGTAGACTCAGGCGGAGACGCGCCTTGCGTCTGGACCACAACAGTACCCCCCCCCCCACGGGAGCCACCGGGCGACTGTCCAGGGGCGTCAGTGTGTTCCAAGTAGAAGTCCGACAGGAGGGCGGGGTCGGCGATGTAAGACCGGGGCACCCAGCTCTGGTCTTCCAGACCGTAGCCCTCCCAGTCCAGCAGGTAGTGGAAGCCCCTCCCACGGCGGCGGACACGCAACAGCTTCCGGACCGGCCAGACCGGGTCGCCGTCCTGGAGTACACGAGGAGGAGGCGGGGCTGTGACAGGTGGGGAGAGGGCACTGACTGACACAGGCTTCAGCTTGGAAACATGAAACACGGGATGTGCCCGAAGAGAAGGATGGAGAGACAAACGCACCGCAGTGGGGTTGACGATCCTCTCCACAGTATAGGGTCCCACGTAGCGAGCGGTGTGCTTGCGAGAGGTCGTCGGGATGGGGAGGTCCTTGGCCAGGAGCCAGACACGCTGACCAGGCTGGTAGACCGGTGCTGGGACGCGACGCCGGTTAGAGGAGCGTTGAGACCGGTCGTTGGCTCGCAGCAGGGCGGCACGAGCAGACCTCCACATGCCACGGCATCGGCGGAGATGATCCCTGGCTGACGGGACCGCCACCTCAGTCTCTTGCTGGGGAAACATGGGGGGCTGGTAGCCCAGTTCACATTCAAGAGGAGACATTCCAGTGGCAGAGCTAGTCATGGTGTTGTGAGCATACTCAGCCCAGGCCAGGTGCTTGCTCCAGGTCGAGGGGCTGCTGGTGGTCACACATCTCAGGGCAGACTCCAGGCTCTGGTTGGTGTGCTCCGGCTGTCCGTTTGTCTGAGGGTGGTAACCAGGAGAGAGACTGACCGTGGCCCCAATCCCCCTACCGAAGGCCTGCCACACCTGGGAAGAGAACTGGGGACCCCGGTCAGAAACAATGTCCAGGGGAATGCCATGGAAACGGACCACGTGGACAACCAGCAGTTCGGCGGTCTCGGCGGAGGACGGGAGCTTGGGGAGCGCCACGAAATGGGCCTGCTTGGAAAAACAGTCGACAATGGTTAGTATGACTGTGTTACCCTGAGACCCGGGTGTCCAGTCACGAAGTCCAGGGAGATGTGTGACCAGGGGCGACTGGGGACCGGGAGGGGACACAGGAGACCAGCAGGGGGGCGATGGGAGGTCTTACTCTGGGCGCAGGTGGTACACGCCGCCACAAACTCCCGAACGTCAGCCTCCATGGTAGCTCACCAGAAGCGCCGCCGGAGGAAGGACAGTGTCCTGGAGGCGCCAGGGTGGCAGTGAAGCGGCTGGAGTGGCCCCACTCGAGAACCCTGGAGCGGACAGGGGCAGGCACAAACAGACGGTTAGGGGGAACGTTACCAGGGCTGGGGTGAGTTCGCTGGGCGGTCCTGGCCAGAGAGTCGATGGCCCAGGTGATGACGCCCACAACACGGGTCGGAGGCAAGATGGTGTCCAGGCACCCTCCTGGGTGCCATCCTTCGTAGACGCCCCCGGGTGGAGCCGAGAGAGCGCGTCTGCTCTGGAATTCTGTGACCCTGGACGATAGGACAGCATAAAATTGAATCGGCTGAAGAATTGCGCCCAGCGGGCCTGGCGGTCACTCACCCGTTTAGCTGACCGGATGTACACCAGGTTCCGGTGGTCCGACCACACCAGGAAGGGATACTCCGCCCCCTCCAGCCAGTGTCTCCATTCTGCCAGGGCGGCGTGGACGGCCAACAGCTCCCGGTCGCCGACGTCATAGTTGCGCTCAGCTGGTGTGAGGCGCCGGTAAAAAAAGGTGCAGGGGTACAGACGGTGATCCTCTGCTGAGCATTGTGAGAGGACCGCCCCCGACCCAGAGTCAGAGGCGTCCACCTCCACCACGAACTGGCGGGTAGGATCCGGGTGGGCGAGCACCGGGGCCTCGGAGAACCTCCTCTTGAGGTCTGTAAAGGCGGTCTGATCCTCCGGGGTCCAGTCAAACTGGCGGAGGGTGGAGGTGAGGGCTGAGAGGGGCGTGGCGATGCGGCTGTAGTCCTTGATGAACTTCCTGTAGAAGCCCGCAAAGCCCAGGAAGCGTTGCAGCTCTGTCCGGTTCTGGGGTCTGGGCCACTCCAACACTGCCTCGACCTTCTTATGCTACGTTCAGACCAAAGGCGGCGAGAGAGTTGGCGCCGCTTTGTTCGCCAGAGTTTGGCCGCCAGCTCCGCCAGGTGTGTTCGAACAGAACGCGAATTCGCTGTGTTGACGTCACAACAAGCAGTCTAGTTACACCAATGCTGCTAGCAAGTTTGCTAGACCGCACACAACAAATACCACACACGAGCAGTTTGTGTTTACTTGTGATCATCATGGATGAGTGACAGAGATCAGTTGCAGTGGCTCTGCTTTATATCAACTTGCGCCGCCGAAACCGGCGTCAGCGTTCGGTTTGGGTTCATAACATAAACCGGAGACGTGCCCAGCTTGGCGAATTTCCCCGGAATTCTGGGTAGGGGGCGTGTATTCTTTCCCAGGCGGGTTCTAACCCTACTTGAAGGTGATTGGCTATCGCCTGGAGAAATCTTCGCCCGAGTTGGACATTTTTGAACTCCCGCGAAGGCACGTTCGTCGCTCAATTCGCCCAATTCGCGCCGCCCGTAATTTCGCCGCGAATTATTCCGCCCATTCGCCTCCTCCCATTGACTTTGCATGCATTCGCGCCGCCCAAAAAATTCTCGCCGCCTTTGGTCTGAACGTAGCATCAGGGTCGGTCCGAATGCGCCCCGCCTCCACAATGTGGCCAAGGAACTTCAGTGGGGGGGTGTGAAAAGCGCACCTCTCCGCCTTGACAAACAGGCGGTTCTCCAGAAGACGCTGCAACACCAGTCGAACGTGTTGGATGTGTTCATTCAGAGAGCGGGAAAAAACTAGAATGTCGTCCAAATAAACCACAACAAAAACATTGATCATGTCCCGGAGCACGTCATTAACAAGGGTCTGGAAAACTGCAGGGGCGTTTGTGAGGCCGAAAGGCATAACTAAATACTCGAAATGTCCCAGCGGCGTATTGAAAGCAGTCTTCCACTCGTCTCCTTCTCTGATGCAGACGAGATGGTAAGCACTGCGTAAATCAAGCTTGGAAAAAATGGTGGCAGCAGAGATGGGTTCAAACGTGGAGCTCATGAGGGGTAATGGATAGCGGTTTTTAACCGTGATGTCATTAAGTTGTCTGTAATCAATACAGGAGCGGAGCGTGCCATCCATCTTACCAACAAAGAAGAATCCGGCTGCCATTGGGGAGTCGGAGGGGCAAATGATCCCGGAGGCGAGTGAGTCGGTGATGTACTCCTGCAAGGCCTTCTTCTCAGGAAGAGTGATGTTATACAGCCTCCCGGGTGGAGTGCGGGAACCAGGGAGGAGCTCAATAGCGCAGTCGTACGGGCGGTGTGGAGGGAGAGAGAGCACCTCGGTCTTGCTGAAGGCAGCCGCAAGCTCATGATAAACCTCGGACACGTCGGAGAGGTCTGGAGGAGGAGGCTCAGCCTTAGGAGCCCCAGGAGGATAGGAGGCAGAGCGGAGACAGTTCGCGTGGCACGCAACACTCCATCCGATGATCCGAGCGGAGGACCAGGCGATGTTGGGGTCATGCCTCTGCAACCAAGGCCTCCCGAGAACCAGTGGTGAGGAGGGAGCAGTGAACACAAGGAGGCGGATTATCTCGACATGATTGCCCGAGACTGTTAGTTTGAGAGGCTCAGTGGTGTGGGTGATGCGACAGAGAGCACATCCATCCAGCGAGCGGGGCTCAATAGGGGTCTCCAGCAGGGTGAGACTGATGCCAGCCTTTCGAGCTAGGGCCCCGTCAATGAAACTCCCGTCGGCTCCAGAGTCGATAAAGGCGCCGATACTCAGAGACTGCTGACCCCAGGCGAGAGACGCAGGGAATAAAGGAGATGGGGAAGGCTTGTTCGGGGGCAGAGTCATGCAGCTTACTAGAAGCCCCTCCCCTAGTAAGCTCGGCCTTTTGGGCGTGTGGTACAGTCCCAAATGAAGTGTCCGGCCTGCCCACAGTACAAACAGAGCCAGCCTCGCATGCGCTGTTCGTGCGCAGCCCCAGTGAGGCGTGACTGAGCCACCTCCATGGGCTCCACCCCAGGCTCAGGTGGTCGTGGCGAGGGAGTGGGCGGAGCTGCTGGTGCTGGCTGGGGATCCCGGAGGGGGCGAGGTGACTGGGGTTCTCTATGAGCGGGCCCGAGAACCGGGGCTGGAACTGGTGCTGGGGCAGGTTGGTCCGCTTGAGGCGCGGGTTGCGGTGGGCTTACCGTCACGTCCAGGCGATCCAGCCGAGCGAGGACCCGAGCGAAGGCGGCGGTGAGACGGTTCTCCAGCGCCGTCATCCATGTGTCCTGTTGTTGGACTGCTGCGTTGAGTCCTACGATGAGCGGAGGATCGCCAGATCTGCTGGGAGTAGCCGCCGGAGTTGCGGCTGGAGTTCCTGCTGGACCCGGTTCCATCGTGGCCAGATTGTACTGTTGTGAGTCGGAAAGGAACCAGTGCAGGGGTCCTGCAGGGTCAAGCCCGTAGGCACATTTATTTCTATTCAGGGAAGGGAAATGCGGGATGTGTATGGTGCAACTAGAGTCCTGGATGTGGGGTGTGTAAAAGACTGTGTCTGTGTGCAGGGCGAGTGTGGTGCGTGTGTGCAGGAATGTAAATGACTGGAGGGTGTTTGTGCGTGTTGGTGAAGCGCAAGTCCAGGAGTAGGGGTTCTGCGGGAGGCAGTGTGGGAGCACAAGGGAGGGGTCCGAGGAACACAAGGGACGCGAGGAAGACGGAGCTTGAGAAGCACCGGCACCAGGGGTTCTGGGAGGACGGGGGAGAGAGACACAGAATTAGACTCAGGAATCATAACATAGGAATTGTAGGAGAAAAACACAGCCAAAGAGTCTAGCGATCTACTGGGTAACTACTGCACTAGATGGCACAATCTGGCAACAATTGCACGTCAGCGTCCTCTCTTATAGCTGGCTGCAGATTGGCTTCAGGTGCGCTGATCACCGATGAGCCTCTGGTGTGGAGCTGCGCTCTCAACGAGCGCGCTGATTGAACCCTGCCGGTAGACTCAGGCGGAGCTCAACGTCGCTAGATTTCTACATTGTCGACACCAGTGCCCCACCGGTCCTAGCAATGAGAACATGTCGTGATCTAAACTTAGTCAAAATAGTGATGGCTGTGAATGAGGAAAATGAGGGAACAGACATTGGCTCACAGAGAATACTGGAGGAGTACGCAGACGTATTTCAAGGCATAGGCGAATTTCCAGTCGAGTGCACCTTTCGCGTCACCCCAGACGCAACGCCCGTAGAGTGCCAACCACGTAGGATCCCCATTGCGCTATGCAGCAGACTAAAAGATGAGCTCAACAACATGGAGAAAAACAACATAATCTGCAAGGTCACGGAACCCACAGAGAGGGTGAATGCACTCGTAGTTAAAAAGCCCAAGACAGGAAAACTCAAGTGAGTCTAGACCCCAGATCCCTTAACAAGGCGATACAAAGACCTCACTACCCCCTTCCTACTTTAGAGGATGTCACCACGAAGCTTTCTAGGGCACAATTTTTTAGTGTCTTAGATGCTAGGTCAGGCTATTGGGCCATAAAATTAAGCACTGATTCATCACTGTTGACCAAATTCAACACAGTTTTCGGCAGATACCACTTTTTCAGACTACCATTTGGCATTATTTCGGTGTGCCCTGTCCTGGTCACCTGTGCCCAAAGTCCTTGATTGGCTCCCATATGTATATACTATTCCCCCTGGTTACTCTGGCTCCCTGTCGGATTGTCTCACAGAGACACAAACACACACAGACACGTGTTGACCCTTGGTCGCCGGATACGCCATGTCCCATTCCGAGCCTTCTCTGTCGTCTGTAGCGTCTGTACCTGCTGTCTGTTAAGTTCTTGGTTAATTAAAGCGTTGTTATTGCCCAGTCCATCTCTGAGTCGTGCATTTGGGTCCTCCATTCCTGCTTCCTGCATGAGAGTACGATCCGACCCTGCTATGGACCCAGCTGACTCTCCCACGCTAGAATTTGCTCTCCACTCTCGAGACAGGTGCCTCACTCAGCAGGGGGAACAGCTGCGCTCCATATGGCATGACCTCTGGGAGACGGACGCCCATCGCGCGGAGTTTGAGACCTGGCTGACTAACCAGTTGAGTGCACTTGCCGGTCAGTTGCAGCAGCTCCTGGTCCAGGCTGCCCCGCCAACCCCGACTGTAGTGAATGTTTCTCTGCTGGCAGAGTTGCTCAGCTTGCTGTTTACCTGGGAAGATTACATTGTGTTGAGGGTCACCTTCCTGAACGATAAGCCGGGCTTCCTTAAGCTCCTCAATGCCATCTGGACGAGGGATGCTGAGTTTTCCTGGGAAAGAGCTGTGACCCGGTCGCTGATCCTCCCAGGCTCGGCGTCTCGGCCTCTCATGTTGCCACATTGTCACAGCTGTCCCCAAGTCTCAGCTGCCCAGTGTCTTCCTGTAACACAGTGTTCAGCCTGTTCCTGCCGACGTGCAGCCTGTTCCCGAGCTGTCTGCCACCTTTGCCGACGTGCAACCTGTTCTTGAGCCGTCGGCTGCCTTTACCGAAGTGCAGCCTGTTCCCGAGCCATTGACCGCCTTTGCCGACATGCAGTCTGTTCCCGAGCCGTCGGGCGCCTCTGCCGACAAGCAGTCTGCCGAGCTGTTGGCCACCTCTGCCGACGACCAGTGTGTTCCCGGGCCTGTACCCCGAGCGGCTGTCACGCCGCCTCCAACGCCTGTACCCCAAGTGCCTGCTGCGCTGCCTCTGAAGCCTGTACCCCATATGGAGGTCTTGGCTGCGTCGCCGGCCTCACCAGCAGTGGTCCTTTCTGCGTCGCAGCCTCCCAAGCTGCTGTCCTGTCTGCGTCACTGGTCTCCCGAGCGGCTGACCCATCCGTGTCGCCAGCCTTCCGGTCATCCACCTGCCCGTCCGCCGGAGGTGGTCTGCCCTTCAGTCCTGCATCCTGGTCGCCTTCCAGATCAGTTGCATTCATCGGTCCGGCCCTCAGGCCATCCGCCTGAGCTCCCTGGCCCCATTCATCCACTCCCAAATCACTTGACACCGAAGCCATTCCACAGACCCCCTCCGTCCATCCTGCTTGGTTGTCCTGTTTCGTTAGTTTTGGACGTCTGGAATCCATCCCTTGGGGGGGGGGGAGGTTGATGTCATGGGTGTGTGATCTGGGTCATCGGGGCTCACCTGTTCCCCATCCCCTGATTGGTGTTTCGGTTCACTTGCACACCATACGCGTGAGTGACCCTGATTGCTCCTGATCACCCCGGCTTCACTCACCTGTCCCCCTTTCTCCGATTGGCTGTTCTGTTTCTGCCCTGTCCTGCACCCATGCGCCCAATCTCCCTTATTCGTTCCCCTACGTACATATTCCCCCTGGTTACCTTGGCTCCCTGTAGGATCGTCTCACAGAGGCACTCACAGAGACACGTGTTGACCCTTGGTCACCGGATGCGCCAAGTGCCGTTCCGAGCCTTCACTGCCGTCTGCAACGCCTGTACCTGCTGCCTGTTAAGTTCTTGGCTTAATTAAAGCGTTGTTCTAGCCCAGTCCGTCTCTGAGTCGTGTATTTGGGTCCTCCATTCCTGCTCCCGGCGTGACAGTATTGTTTTCCACTAAATGGCGCTTTTTTCAGTCTTAAATACTTTTTTTGACAGAGTAAACGTGGAGGCGGGGGTCTAACAGAAATCAGACATCAGAAACAAGCAGTGCAACACAAAAGGCAAAAACACATATCCAAAAGAAAACGACACCACCAAAAGCATACAAAAACGGAGAGAACAAAGCAACAAAAAATAAGACAACAGCACAGTCCACTCAGTAAATTACACCAGCTCCATGTTATTATAATCATCCAAAGATTGTTAGGGTTTGTGGAAGACCCCAAGCGCACAACACCAGACAGAGATGGGGTTAGCCGAAAAACTGGCGTACTTTATTCAAACATAGGAAGGCAATGAGCGACAAGGAAAAAACGGAAAGTCCAAGGGGGAAAAAAACTCGCGGGTAATCCAAACAGGAACACGGCAGGATACTTCCACGGGGAAACTTTGCAAGGGAAAAACTTGAACCAAGGGCTGGGATGAGTTCATAGAGAAAAGGACCGTGAGAGGAGAGTTGCCGCTACTGCGGGGAGGTTACAACACGAACTGACAACGGGCACGTGGGAGGCCACCAAACTTAAGCCCAGCCCTGATGACTAAGCCCGGCCCTGACGAGCCGATTGGCTGCCGGCGCGGGGTGGGCGGGCCACGGCGCGGGGTGGGGTGGGCGAGCCATAACAAAGATTCACTCAACCAATTCAAAATTGGCTTGTCCAAAAGCACAAGAGTTAGTGAAACAAGACCCCCCGCCGCAGCAGGTAAAGTGAAGGAAGTTTGTCATCATCCATTTACCCTTGTTACACATTCTTAAAGAAATACCGGATTTAAAACTCAGCCCGGGTTGGAGCTGACATTCAAGACAGTCTATTCATTCTCCTTTTCCATGATAAGGCAGATTAATTTATCTACAATTATCAGTCCTGAGAATCTTAAAAAAAAAAAAGACTTCTCGAAGAAAAAGTGCTTGGTTGTTATCAGGAGGGGCAGCACACTGGCGCAGTGGTTAGCGCGGTCGCCTCACAGCAAGAAGGTCGTGGGTTCAAGCCCCGGGGTAGTCCAACCTTGGGGGTCGTCCCGGGTCGTCCTCTGTGTGGGGTTTCCTCTGGGTTCTCCGGTTTCCTCCCACAGTCCAAAGACATGCAGGTCAAGTGAATCGGCCGTGCTAAATTGTCCCTAGGGGTGTGTGTGCGCGTGCACGTGTGTCGGCCCTGTGATGGCCTGGCGGCCTGTCCAGGGTGTCTCCCCGCCTGCCGCCCAATGGCTGCTGGCATAGGCTCCAGCATCCCCACAATCCTGGGAGCAGGCTAAGCGGTTGGGATAATGGATAGATGGATGTTATCAGGAGACATAAAAACACCCAAGTAATGGAAGTCACAAGGGTGCCGCTTGTGTACAAAATCATAGCATGAATACATTGTCAAACTATATCTAGTGAATATGCACTCGTGAGGACAGTATAATTAATCTTTGGTGACATATTTGTGAATATATTCAACCAGTGTATTATTTGCACACTCTGCACAGCTTCATGTTTTCCCCATATTCAGTGCAGCTGTGCTATCAGTGACCTATACATTACTGCACCTTCCACTCCAGTAAGTTTCTCCTGCATGTCCTGCTGCAGGGCGTCCCACACTTACCGGGTGGACCAGACATGCAAACATCTGGATCCTGCTGTCACAGTTCCCTGGGCAGAAACTCACCATCATGGCTCTGGAAAGGACTGGGGCAGTTTTTGTCCTACGCTCTTTGTTTTTCTCTCTGTCCCCAAATTCATAATAGTTGCAGGGAGGCACCACCTTCGAAAATGACATCTGTGGCGGGTCAGTGCGTCCAGCTAATCAGGGGAATGTTTGTTTGGAGTGGAAAACCAGTCCATGTCCCAAGTGTTGTGTTTTTGTTCCACGGAGTGCTTTTGAGATTCCTTTCATTGTGTCTGGCCCCGTTGTACGTCCAGCTTCAGCGCTCCATTCAGTTCTGCTGGCCATTCTCCTCAGGGGGATGTCTTTTTATTGCAGAGCATCACAAAAGCATATTGACTCTCCTTTTTCCATTGTTACTTTCTATTCTGCAGGCCGTTAAGCTGCTGACTCACTAATGAAGGCAGACAAGCGGAACGTCACAGGGAAAAGGAAGTAAGGACAGATTTTTATTTTCCTTTTTTTCAGTTGAAAGGGTGATATTTGGAGAGAAAAAAATTGGTTTAATTTTGTTTTTTTTTTGTTTTTTTTGGGGGGGGGGAGTCCCCCCCCTTTTTCGTCCCAATTGTATCCGGCCAATTACACCACTCTTCCGAGCCGTCCCGGTCGATGCTCCACCCCCCTCTGCCGATCCGGGGAGGGCTGCAAACTACCACATGCCTCCTCTAATACATGTGGAGTCGCCAGCTGCTTCTTTTCACCTGACAGTGAGGAGTTTCACCAGGGGGGGCATAGCGCGTGGGAGGATCACTCTATTCCCTCCCAGTTCCCCTTCCCCCCCGAACAGGCGCCCCGACTGACCAGAGGAGGCGCTAGTGCAGCGACCAGGACACATACCCACATCTGGCTTCCCACAAGGCTAATTGTGTCTGTAGGGACGCCCGACCAAGCCGGAGGTAACGTGGGGATTCGAACCGGTGATCCCCGTGTTGATAGGCAACGGAATAGACCGCTGCGCGACCCGGACGCCTGAGATGTTTCAGTTTTTGTTTCAAACTGCACAACAGTTGTATTTGTCTTACCAAAGATTGTGAGCAGATTATTCGTCCTGTTGCTAGTAGTTTTACTTTGGGTACACGCACTTGGCCCCTTAATGCACTGACACAAGTCAAGGCCTCGCGGACTCGGATGTTCCCTCGTCATGATCTGAAGTTCAGCTGTCACCAAACGAGCTGCCCGAGTGACAAACGACATGACACGGCTGACGTGTGCTGAAGTGACGCGTCTCTCCAGCCTGCTGTGTTGTTGTCCTTGCTCGTAATGCATCAGCTTGTGTGACTGTAATTCTCCTGATAGGACCGCGGAGACCCCCTGCTCTCCACCAATCAAAGTCAAAAGAGAGTCTCACATTGACAGTAAGAGGGCAGCTTTTTAAGAGTCAGCCTTTTTCCTCCGGTTTGTGCCACGGCGGCAGCATGCAGGGGGCACAGGTCATCAAGACTTTAAAAAGAGAGGTCTTATTTTTTATTCTGATAAAATTTCCTCTAACATGGAATTGAAAGTGTTAATTAATTAAATCTGAAAGAGAAAAATGTTTCCAAAAAAATAAAAAAATAAATGGAAAAAACAGCTCTATATTGCCCAAGGACACAAGAATGGCGCTCAAACAAACACCTATTTTACAAAGGGCATTAAAAAACATGCAAATAAATACGTAAAGAAAACAGAGGTCGTACCAACAGAACCACTCCCTGTGCTTTGGGTTGTTTTTTTTCCCCACAGTGGATGGTTAGGGCCAGGATAGGGTGAAAAAGGGAGGGCAAATATTAAAACCTCAGTAAGGGCACTACTTGTGTAAAAAATATTATACAGACATCAAGAGACAGAGGCTGCAAGGAGAAATTCCTGATGAGATGACGGATTCAACCTTTCATCATCTGATACCGTGGGATTGATCCTTGCTGTTTTTACCCTTTAATTAATTTCTGTATGTAGAGATGGCTTTGTAAAGAATACAGAGCTGGGTAGCATAGCTGTCTGTTCCATTGCCTACCAACACGGGGATCGCCGGTTCGAATCCCCGCGTTACCTCCGGCTTGGTCAGGCATCCCTGCGGACACAACTGGCCATGTGTGTGGGTGGGAAGCCGGATGTGGGTATGTGTCCTGGTCGCTGCAGTAGCGCCTCCTCTTGTCGGTCGGGGCGCCTGTTCGGGAGGGGAGGGGAATAGTGTTATCCTCCCACGCGCTACACCCCCCTGGTGAAACTCCTCACTGTCAGGTGAAAAGAAGCGGCTGGCGACTCCACATGTATCGGAGGAGGCATGTGGTAGTCTGCAGCCCTCCCCAGATCTGCAGAGAGGGTTGAGCAGCAACCAGGACAGCTTGGAAGAGTGGGGTAATTGGCCAAGTACAATTGGGGAGAAAAAGCGGGGGGGGGTTTATAGAATGGTTGTGGTTTACAGTAAGTCCCTTCAGGCATTTTCTCCATAGTGTTAACCTAATTCAAGCCTACTGACTAAACGTCTCCTGCAGTACTGAAAGGTGCAAAGGGAGAGCGGTCGTTCTCACAATCTCTCTGTCGATGATCTCACTAAATGAGTGGATGGCTTCCTACCTCATATACACTGACATGATTCTGTAGGTGCGTGCGCAAGCTCACATGCACAGACGCAGAAAGAACTTCCAATTAAGGTAATTGATCCAATGAGTCCTTTGGGACCATTTGCATTGTAAGAGCTGTGCCCTTTCACTGTCTCTCCCAGTCTTATCTTGCTCCGTCTCATTTAACAAAAGCAAGGGGGACAGACTAATGCTTTGTGCCGCAGAGAGACTGCGTTGACCTGGATACGTGCCAGAATCCCCCATCATTCTCCAAACCACACGAACCCGAGCCACACACACACTAGAGCGGAGTTGGATGTGTGCTGCCCTAGACAACACTGCCAGGCACTCAGATGTTGAACAGATGGGGACCTTTTGAGTTTTCCCTTTTCCTCACATGCCCGTCCAACTTGGAGGGCGATGCAGAAACAGCTGCCCTCTAGTGGGCCCAGCTGTCTGGAACTAAACCATTGCACAGACTGTCCCCAACTAGTCACTTATACTGGAGCCCTGTCCGTCACTCCGGGTAATTCGTTTTCCCTTAAAGGGCAACAATTTATATAAGCCACTTATTTTAATGGGGGAAGAATTGAAGGGGGCTGATTCACACAGAAGTAAAGATTCTGTCTGAAGCTGGGTGGCTTTAGGTATGTCATTTGTGGCTCGTAGGGATCGGAGTGATATCAGAGTCAATGTCTTACTGCTTGAGGAGCGGGGGACCGGGCATCATCCATCCATCCATTATCAACATGTGATGAGGTATCTGCTCCTTGTTGGCAGCGCTTTTGCACAGACATGTGGCAGTAGTTGGATGGGAAAACCCTAAACAAGTTGCTACACAAACACAGTGCTGTGTGTTAGACTGTTGGATCTTAGAAGTTGGGATGTGGGGTCACCCAGAGGTAACCGAGGATGTTTCACTTGAAATGGTCCCTGTTAGAAAATGTATAAAAAAAGTATTTTGCAGTCATTTCATGATTACCTCTACTTGGGAAGATGGTGGCGCGAATTCATGTTTGCGGCGGCCTCACCCAGTAGCGTCCGTGCAGTGTCTTTGTCCACGTCTATGTTGAAGTCTTGTCTTAGTTTGATGGCTGGGAGAGCTTTGTCTGCTGCGTCTTTGTGGGCCCAGGAACCAAAGCCCTGCCTGGAGCTGCCACCGAGGAGGTAACACCGAGGGCGGTCTGACAGGACATGGAAGCAGAGCAGGCTAAGCTAACTGCTAGCCCATGCAGACCGGCAGTTCCGATAATACTGAGGGCGGTCTGGCGGCGGCCTCACCTGGCATTGACTGTGGTGTTTTTGGGGTCGTCGTGTGGAGTGCGGAGAGGTTTGTCGAGGGTGTCTGGCTGGGAGAGCTGGCCCTGGATCGGCTGGGGGAGCCTCGTCTGCTGCATCCGGTGGGTCCAAGGACCACGGCCCCTGTCTGGAGCTGTGCCCAAGGAGGAAGCACCGACGGCAGTCTGACAGGACGTGGAAGCAGGGCAGGCTAAGCTAACTGCTAGCCCATGCAGACCGGCAGTTCCGACAGTCATCCTGGCTGGCGTTCCTTCCCTTGAACAGTGATTTTTTTTATTTATTTTTTTTAGTTTGGATATATGTGTTAGTTTTGTTATGTGTGTTTTTGTAGTTTTCGGATATGGGTTTTTGTCTGTGTTGCACTGCTGTGGGCTGGGGGAAACGATGTTTTGTTTCATTGCATGTATGGAAGGACATGAAATGAAATGACAAATAAAAAGTGTTCCTGATTCCTGATTCTATTATCTCTCCACATGCAGTGTAGTCATGATCTGTGCATGTCTAGAGGTACCCATGTGTGGAGACCACTTGGGGAAAAAGCAAGGAAAAATATACTGCACAACTGGGAGGCCCACACTATGGGACTGATGCCGGGGAACAGCCAGAGCTTTCACACAAGCTTTACTTAACTAAGAACAGACCCCCCTTCCCCCCCCCCGATCTGCTGTCATAAAATAAATAATCAATCAGAGAAGTGCAGCTTGTTTAGAAAGCTGCTGTGGGGCAAAGCTGGCCATGATTTGCATCATTTGACTCCTTGTCTCCTTTCCCAGAGCCATCTCACAAGCCAGCCATGCCACACAACGCGACTGATCAGTGCATCGCAACAAAAGAACAATGTTAGAAAAGGATTCACCCTGTTTATTTGCTAAAAAAAGAAGAACAAAAAGAGAGAAAACACAGCCCAGGGCTTTCCTACATACATTAAACACCAACATCTTAACATACAGGGACGGGGTCTGGCATTCTTTCTTGTGTCTCATTAATTCAATGCTGCCTCCATATTAGAAAAATATACTATGTGCTATTTAACATTTTTACAGTCAGAAGGCCATTCAAAAAAAAACAAAATATCCATAAATATTCTTGCAGGTCATAATTTCTAAAAAGAATTTGCTTTCAATTTTTTTTTTGTAAGGTTACAAAAACTTTATTGGCAATAAAAAAAATGTTTTCATAAAAACACCTCTTTTTTTACCTAATTTAATGCAATTCAAAATTGGCTACTTTTTTCAAAAAAGAAAAATGAAACACAGTACAAACAAAAACAAAACAAAACAAAAACAGCAGACTTTAAAAAAAGGATTGGTCTCACATAGGCAATTGCTTTCACAGGTGGAACAGTATGGCCTCAGTATTCCAAAGCTACAAACAACCAGGCTTCCTCGTAGCCCGGAGGAATATCTCAGCAATATCTTGGCACTGACACAAAACAGTGTTTGGTCTCGCTACGCTATAGTAATGGCTTTAAGACTTATCCATCACATTTGACAGTTTGTTTGTTTCTTGCAGCCTTGTACTGGAAACACTTATACCGTATGGAAGACGTAAACACACAAGGCTCGTCACTAGAAAATGAATACTATAGCTGCACAGCCGGGTGCTAGACGCTTGTAGCATTGGCGTCTGGTCACTTCTCCTCGATAAAAGAAGCCCCGTGTACAAGGTGCCACCAGGGGTCAGTCAATTACAAGGCAGATGAAACACCGGTTGAGTGCCGAGACCGGCTCTGTGCATAACTGTAGTCCACTGACTTCCGGTTTCTACTACAGCGGTCATACCAGTTTCCTGTTTGTTGGCGTGTGCTATTGATAATGGCATATTTTTCCGCGATGCTTGCAAGATTTATCATGGATAACTGTCAACGACATGCACTTAATTGTTGACAAACTTTCACCTGCACCTAGCAGCAAACGGGTGAAAAGTTTCAACTTGTACATATCAAGTTACGTCCACAATTACGAGGATGAGGATACTCATCCTCGTAATTGTGGATGGACGTAACTTGACATTTATCCATGGCAAATATTGTAGGCAACACGAAACATATGCCATTGTCAATAGCACACGCCAAAAAACAGGAAACTGGTATGACCGCTGCAGTAGAAACCGGAAGTCAGTGAACTACAGCGATGCACAGAACATGTGGAGGTCGACAGACTGGATTGCAAATGCACTTTCATTAATTTAAGAAGCCGTTCTCGTCTGTTGCCGAGTGACAGCTGGTAAAGCAGTAAAATTGTCATACTACACAACAAACATTCACAAACACAATCAAATGCAGAAGTCACGTCAACATAAAACCATCAGTTGGCTCAGAGAGATAGACACAGAAGACATAGAATGTAGGGACAGACAGAACACAGCTGGACAGAAGCCCCCAGGGAAGATTACAAAAGTTGTTGTGTTTTAAAGTCATTGCTCTTGAGTAGTGTCATTGCATTTTGTTGTTGTTGCACGTTATTGCCTTTGCATTTTCGTGATGTCATGAAGTCACTACAAAATTAAGTCATTCCTTTAGCTTGCCAGGGCATTATTATGATGACATTGCATTCAATTTCCTTTTGCATAATGATGATGCTTCATTATGTTATAATTTTCTTATGTCCAAGAAGTATCATGCAGACAGATTATGAAGTCAGTGTTTTTGCAAAGACCCAGCAAGAAAAGTAGCTAAGCCAAATCTGGGGTCAATCTGATTTACAGCAAAACTCATTATTATCATTCAGTAATTTTCCTCAGCTCGAAATCCTTAAGAATGGATGAACACGGAAGACCACGGAGGTCAAGCATCTGCTGCAGGACTTTGGGAATACAAGACGTGTAAACGACAGACTGTTGCCTAATGTAACTTGTGTTGTGTGATGTTTCAAGTTGGACAGTGACAGCTCGGACAACACTTAGCGCCAGCTGCAGCGCCACGGCTTCTTTACACCTTTGTACGAAAACATCTTCTCCAGCTTGCAGGATTCTCGAAGGCACTACGGTGTTATAAATGTTGACCAAAAAAAAAAAAGGCTGCAACAGCTTTTCTTTTGTTTCATGTCATCCCTTCATTGGTATATACAGGGTGTATATGTCTGTATATTTCCTGTGAGTTAAATCCACACGGAGGGCTTGCCCTCCCCTGACTTGCTGCTGCTACTGTTGCTGCTGCTTCCTCCTCCGTTGCTACCTCCCTTCCCGTGTTTGAAACGATGTTTGCGCTCCTTGTGTGGCTGCGGCTGCGGCTGCGGCTGCGGCTGGGCTTGGGTGATGTTACTCTGGGGCTTGTCGTCCTGGTTGTCTGCAAGCTGCTCCTCGGCCCGGTGCTGTTGACTGTAGGCCTGGATGGCCGCCTCCAGTTGAGCTTGTTGGATCAGGTCTTTATTCAGGGCCACACGGGCCTCCCCTCCGGTGGGGAAATTATCTTCATTACTACCAAACTGCTGCTGCTCCTCCTGCGCGATGTTTGCCCTGTTCTGCTTGCATGCCATCTTGGCGTTGCTCAGATCTGTGTAGGGAATCTGCTCAGGTTTCACCACGATGTTGTAGCCAGGTGGAGCCGACGGCGTGTTCCAGGAGAAGGGGTAGCCTACATAATCGGCGCCCCCATCTCCCACAACCCCTCCCACCGAACCCGCCTCAGGCCCGGGTACCCCTACGGATCCCTCCACGCCCCCATTGGTTCCCAGTAACCCCAGTTGGTACTCATCCTCCTGCGGCGGGCATCTCCGGCGACGCAGGATGTCACAGATGGAGCCGATGCCCAAATGAAGAATCTCCCACACGTTGAGGGTGAGGCAGAGGACCGTGACGCCGTACATGATGCGCAGGAAGATGGTCTTTTCTGTGGGCCGCGACACGAAACAGTCGACGTTGTGGGGACAAGGCTTCCCCGAGCACACAAATATTGGCGCGACGCGGAAACCATAGAGCAAGTACTGGCCCGCCAAGAAGCCCGCCTCCAGCATGGTACGTGTCACCAGCTGCAGGACGTAGATGCGCATCAGCCCCTCATCTCGAATACGCTTGCGCCCATCGTGGCGCACTTTGGGTCGCGGGGTGGGTTGCAGGGGATCTCGCGGCCTTCGTGGGGGCTCGATCTCGGGCACGTCGTAGATCATGGGGTCATCTTCTCTGTCTTCCTCTGTCTCCTCGATACCCTGGTGTTGCCGCGCTGCAAAAAAGATCTTCCTAGCCTTCCTGTGTGTGTACTCCCCTCCGCCCCCCATTCTGACCGTGGTGGTGCCCGTCCCACCTTTGGCCTCATCCAGCCGGGCGATCTTATTGACAGCGTAGCCCATGTACATGAGGGAGGGCATGGCCACCAGGATGATCTGGAAGACCCAGAAGCGGACGTGGGAAAGAGGGGCGAAGGCGTCGTAGCAGACATTCTCGCACCCTGGTTGGCCAGAATTGCACACGAACTTGCTCTGCTCGTCATAGTATATGGACTCTCCCCCAACCGCGGTAAGGACAATGCGGAAGACAATGAGCACGGTGAGCCACAGCTTCCCCACGAAGGTGGAGTGGTTGTGGATCTCCTCCAGCAGCCGCGTGAGGAAGCTCCAGCTCATGGTGTCGCTGGACAGTGGGGCAGACAGGGTCCCTCTCTCGCCTGTTCACAGACTCTGCACAGAGAGAGAGAGAGAGAGAGAGAGAGAGAGAGAGAGAGAGAGAGAGAGAGAGAGAGAGAGAGAGAGAGAGAGAGAGAGAGAGAATAATGGAGGGGTAGTTGAAGAGAAAACGGGGAAGAGGCAAAAGAAGGGAGAGAGAGAAGACAGGGTATGAAGGATTCCAGTTAAATACTCAGCCTTTAACAAAGATTTTTTTCTAGAGCAAAGAATATAGCAACGAACACTGTTTTTTTGTTGCTCTTATCACACAAATTATGAGGAGGCTACATGAACAAAAAGGAGACCAAAGTAGTTTGCACTTGTAGAGAAACAGAGATCGCATGGATTGGCTAAACTAATGCAAAGTGTTTTCTATGAGAAGAGACTTTCATTTCATCTGCTCTACCTGAGAATGTGCGGGTGGCATCGGCTACACGTCCGGGTTTCCAAACTCTGAACCCGGTGCCTCGGCTATCATATTTTCTTTTCTTTCATTTTTTTAGGACATTAGTGTGTGGATTAAGGATATCAGTATTTGAAAACAAACACCATCAGGAAGAAGGAGGAAATGAGAAAATGGGGAAATAACCCCGGCAGGGATCATGCTATCACCAATAACACATTTTATTTAACACCTTCTCTCTTTTTCAGGAAACAAATCCTCTTACTGAGCCCTGTTCTGTGTGAGGTCCTGTTTTGGGGATTGTTATTAACTTAACTGGTTTGTGCTGCTTTAGAAGGTGAATTGCATTATGTGTGTGTGTGTGTGTGTGTGTGTGTGTGTGTGTGTGTGTGTGTGTGTGTGTGTGTGTGTGTGTGTGTGTGTGTGCATGCGTGCAGAGGGACATGTTGCCTATGTAGGTTAGTACTGGGCTCCAGGCGGTCCAACTAAACCAGAAGAATCAGCAGGTGGCCTGGCACAATCCAATGGAGCAAGGAGTCACACAGCAGACCCACATTAGCCCAGGCAGTGGGGTAGAACCAAAGCACTGCTATCCCCAAGGGAGGCTATTGGAGTGTTTGTGTGTGTGTGGGGGGGGGGTATGGACACCTCCAGAGAACTTCCCACCTTACGTAGCAGCAAAGACACATGGCTTATTGTCAGTGGGACTGAGAAGAAAATCCAACCGTGAATACAAGCTTAGTGCTGGAGTTTATACGGCATCCAGGGACTACATGCTTGACAAGCCTGTTGGGGGGGGGGTAACCCAGGGCTGCTGGATGAAAGTTTGCTTTGGAGGGGAGGAGTGGGTGCAGAAGCGCCTCGGCCCCCTGCTTTGTGTCTCCTGCAGATGCAGAGCAGGAGGAGAGATGGGCCGGGAATGTTTGGAAGTGGGCTCGCTATAAAACATGCAGAGTATTGGTTACTCTGACCATAGAAGGACACGGCCCGGGATGGGGAAGGCGGACATAAGAATCCCGAGTGCATGTCTGTGTCTGGGTGCACACACACACACACACACACACACACACACACACACAGTGGTCTTGTGTATAAAGGGGTCTTCGTCTCGCCGAGAGAAGAGCAAGTTTGCGTATAAAGTGAGACCAGTACTACAGTCACACTAACTGGTGATGTTCTGGTGATATTGCACTGCCACAAGCACATGATGGCGTCTTTCGATGATTCGTGAGTGCTGCTTGACTTTTCCCGCATTACGTCAGGAATCAGGAATATTTATTTGTCTTTTCATTTCATGTACGCAGCCCACAGCAGTGCAACACAAAGAGAAAAAACGTATATCCAAACTACAAAAACACATCCAAAATATCAAGAGAGTAAACGCCAGGATGACTGTCCGAACTGCCGGTATGCATGGGCTAGCAGTTAGCATAGCCTGCCCCGCTTCCGCGTCTTGTTCGACCGCCCTCGGTGTTTTCTCCTTGGGCACAACTCCAGGCACGGCCGTGGTCCCTCGGCCCACCGGATGCAGCAGACCAAGCTCCGCCAGCCAATCCAATGCCAGCTCTCCCAGCCAGACACTTTTGACACACCTCCCCGAACTCCACATGACGACAACAAAACCACAGCCAATGCTAGGCGAGGCCGCCGCCAGACCGCCCTCGGTGTTATCAGAACTACCAGTCTGCATGGGCTAGCGGTTAGCTTAGCCTGTCCCGCTTCAGCATCCTGTCAGACTGCCCTCAGTTTTTCCTCTTCAGGCACGGCTCCAGGCATAACCGTGGGCCCTGGGCCCACAGGACAGCAGACCAAACTCTCCCAGACGATCCAGCACCAGCTCTCCCAGCCATCAGATGAAGAGACAACGTAAGCACAGACGTGGACAAAGACACTGCATGAACAGTACTGGGTGAGGCCGTCGCAAACTTAAGTTCGCGCCGCCATCTGGATCGATTCTGGCCTTTGATGAGCTTTTCAAGGGCAGCAAGGCAGTCTAATAATATATTAGTCCATGCAACAAACAGGAGCATCCCAGTTGTAGCCCCTACATCAGCTAATACTGTGTCGTGCGTTCGTGCAAGCAAAGATTTCTTTTTTTTTAAGATGTTTTTTTTTTTGGAGCATTTTCCACCTTTATTGGACAGCGACAGTAGAGAGAGACAAGAAAGACAGAGGCGAAAGAGGGGATGACATGCAGCAAAGGGTCCGCACCAGGTTCGAATCCAGGCTGCTGCGGTAAGGACTCAGCCTTCTGTGATACACGCTCCACCAGGCGAGCCACCGGTGCGCCCCCGCAAGCGAAGGTTTTTGCGGAGAGTGAGTCATTTTATTAAACCAACTGTAGGCCGCATCTTGCAAACAAGGAAGGGGATGTGATTAAAGACTGGTAGGCTGAGGTATTTCCTGCCTCGGTCTGAAAACGCTTTGCAATCATCATTAACCTGGCTTTGTATCTCTGGTAGGGATGATGCTAAAGGCTGTCACACTTCCTCCCGCCCAGAAGAGAGAAGCTCTAACCTCGGCACATGTTTGCCCCTATCCCTCCTGCTACCTCGGTCACATAGAACCTGGTGTTTTGCTTTCTCAACCAATTTATGTCTGCGGGAGCTAGTGGGGGCAGTTCGGAGTAAGGAGCTGACTCTGTGCATTACGTTAGCCTGGGTGAGTCAGCCCACCAAAAAGCACAGCGCGGACATGGTGCATGCAGACACAGATGCAAACAGTGCACATCAACTTGGTAGAAGCCACATCACATGTGACAGCATCAAGGAGACATTTAGGTCCGGGTATCGCAGCAGTCTATTCTGTTGCCTACCAACATGGGGATCACTGGTTTGAATCCCCGTGTTGGTCCCTACAGACACAATTGGCCATGCCTGCGGGTGAGAAGCCGGATGTGGGTATTTGTCCTGGTCGCTGCACTAGCACCTCCTCTGGTCAGTCGGTGCGCCTGTTCGGGGGGGTAACTGGGCAGAATAGCGTGATCCTCCCACGCGCTACGTCCCCCTGGCGAAACTCCTCACTGTCAGGTGAAAAGAAGCGGCTGGTGTCGCCACATGTATCGGAGGAGGCAGTAACGTGCAGTGAGGTTCATGGCTGGGTAGGCAGAAGACGGCAAGCCAGAGGGTGTGAGGGAGTCAAAATACATCCGTTCACAAAACGGGAGGCAGGTTAGCGATGTGCCTCATCGTTGACATTGAAACACTGTAAAAACAGACTACGCATGCGCAAAACTCCGAAAACCGTTCGCTTTCATTCCACACGCCAAAGAGAGGCGCAAGCAGACTCTGCTTCACTAGCCTGCATTCACGAATGCTAGCTTGGGGAGCAAGCCATCCTGAATAGGGCATGCCTTTTATTGATATAACAAGTTTTACATGATTCTTTAAAATTATTTTTTTCAACAATCTTAACAAGTTAAAGTTACAAAAAATAAATAAATAGATATTTTTTCAACTATCATATTTCATTTTTTTCATTTCATTTTTTTCTTATTAGCCTGTGTGAGGCACTGCCTACCCTGCTTGTCCTGACTGCACATCACTGGGAGGAGGCATGCGGTAGTCTGCAGCCCTCCCTGGATCGGTAGAGGGGGTGGAGAAGTGACCGGGACGGCTTAGAAGAGTAGGATAAATTAGCCAAAAAATACAACTGGGGAGAAAAAGGGGGAACCCCCCCCCAAAAAAGGAGACATTTAGATGTGTGCCCAAGTAATCCCTTTTGTTGTTCAGTGTGAATATGTCTTTATATAACTCTGGACAAAGGCCTTCACACGGGAGTCACTTTCAGGATAAATGGTTTTGTTGCCATGAGCCTGCGAGGTCACGGCTGTGTATTCATGTGTCGTCCCACCGGCGGCCCTCTGTGATGTGTTTGGCTCACGCTGCCGCTCCCAGGTCTTGGCCAAGGCCACAGAGTGCCCAGGGACAAGGTCAGGGGTCAACAGAGTCATTTCCCAGGGGCTAGTTTCTCCACATGGCTACCACACACACACACACACACACACACACACACACACACACACACACACACACACACACACACACACACACACTGACTCAAAAAGACAGTTTCAATTACATTCAGCATCAGTGGATGGACCGCCTCCATTGCTGGCTTTCCTCCTCGCACATCTGCATATGCACATGTCCCGCATAAACATGCTGACAGACTACTGATATAAGGACAACCACACAGACATACAGAGAGACACACTCAATAAACACAAACCTACTCATATTCAAGTTTGCAGATATTTCTTTTGTATTACCGGCATCCACGGCCTCCTATCAATGCAGTCAGGCGGGCTGTACAGAGGCTGTGTACATGATGTAGAGGAGACCCCCTATTTTCTAAATTTACATTTTTGTTTGTATTCATTCTCAGTCTTACTTATTCATACATTTTGTTTCAGTTCATATACTCGTACATATCATTATTCTGAGCAAACTTGCTTTTTTGATGAAATAGATACCTATTACTGCACCAAACACACACACACACACACACACACACACACACACACACACACACACACACACACACACACACACACACACACTAACACACACACACAAACCAACACAAATGCAAACACAAAGGCGTACTGGGCATGGCTCCAGTGGGGACAGGCATGGAACCAGAGGAGCGGGACTCCGGGGGGCTTTGAATTGGGCTCAGCTGAGGTGTTCCTTATTCACCACAATGACTCACAGTGTGGACACAGCGGTCCGGCTACTGGGCCCAGGGCTGGGGAGGTACGCAGGGGAAACTAGCCTTCCAAAAGACAGCCCCAGACCCTTGGGAGAGGACAAAATTGGGCGGCAGTGTTAGAATTACATAACAGATGTGCTGTAACTATGGTGGTGCTAGAATCGGCAGGTTGTGCATGTATCAGGTACTCATGACAGTGTGACCATGGTGCCAGTTCAAGGTCCATGCGTGTTATTCAGAGACACAAAATCCTCTGTCCGTCTGTCTGTCTGTCTGTCTGGCTGTCTGTCTGTCTGTCTGTCTGTGTCTCTTCTCTAATATGTCCCCAGTATAGCACAATAAAGCAGTTCTAACATAAAGTTAACCTTTACAAATTGAAGCATCACCTTTTCCCTCTTCGTTTCCTGTTGCCATGGCAGCCTGCTTTTACTCATGGCATCCGCTCTCCCTCTCTCCGTCTCTAATCCCCGCCCCCCACGCACACACACACACACACACAGCTACACTCTCTATCCCTGTTTCTATTGTGTATTTTTCCTTTCAAGGTTGAAATGACTCTTGCCCCCTGAGGGAATGAAAGACTTTAAAACCATTTGCCTACATATTCCTACCAGGCCTAGTTGCAGAAATGCACTTTGACACACAGGCATGTACAAATAAACATACACACACACACACACACGCACACATGCGCTACCCACAGAAACTAGCCAACAGAAGTCTGAATAATGAACATCAGTGGCAATGAACATCAGTGTAACAAAAGCCTTTAATCCGTTTCCAGTCTAGGAATATGGCGGCGCGAATTCATGTTTGCGGCCGCCTCACCCAGTACCGTCCATGCAGTGCCTTTGTCCACGTCTGAGTCTAAGTTTGTGTCTCCGTTTGATGGCTGGGAAAGCTGGTGCTGGATTGGCTGGGAGAGCTTGCTCTATGGCGTCTTGTGGGCCCAGGGACCACGGCCCTGCCTGGAGCTGTGCTCCAAGGGGAAACACCGAGGGTGGTCTGACAGGACACGGAAGCGGGACAGGCTAAGCTAACTGCTAACCTATGCAGACCGGCAGGTCCGATAAAATTGAGGGTGGTCTGGCGATGGCCTCGACTAGCCTTGACTGTGTTTTTAGTGTCATCATGTGGAGTGTGGGGAGGTGTGTCGAAGGTGTCTGGCTGGGAGAGCTGGCGTTGGATCGGCTGAGGGAGCCTGGTCTGCTGCGTCCTGTGGGCCCAAGGACCACGGCCCTGACCGGAGCTGCACCCGAAGAGGAAACACAGAGGGCGGTCTGACAGGACGTAGAAACGGGGCAGGCTAAGCTAACTGCTAGCCCATGCAGACCGGCAGTTCCAACAGTCATCCTGGCTGGCGTTTGTTCTCCTGGACAGTGATTTTATTATTTTTTTTAAGTTTAGATATATGTGTTAGTTTATATATATATATAGCTTTATTGTAGTTTTATTGACAGCTGATGATTGCTTATGGCATGAAACAGGTTTGTTCTGTCTCATAAAGAATTTACTTGAATCACTGGATTATATATATATATATATATATATATGCACACACACACACACATTTATATATATATATATATATATATATATATATATATATATATATATACATATCCCCATGTGTTCTTGCAGTTCTTGCAGTTCTTGCAGTTTTTGGATGTGTGTTTTTGTCTTTGTGTTGCCAGCGGGCTGGGGGGAAATGATGTTTCCTTTCAATTCACGTGTGCAAGTGCATGAAATTAAATGACAAAGTGTTTCTAATTCTGATTAATGAGCGTTAAGAGATTTCCTCTGCTTTTAACATTACCAGCGAAGATCCCTTACTTGCATGGTCACAGGCAAAGCACAGTGTGTTTTCTAATGTTCCTTTAGTTATTACTGTAAGATATTCAAACAACTGTTATCCAACCATAGTATGAAAGAGTTTCTTTCCAGCCTGACACTACACCAGCTGATTTGACTAAGCAGCACAGCATCAGTGAAAGCACGGGGTAAACCAAGTAGTGAAATCAAGCTGGCGAGGTTTTATTCAGAATTTAAAACAATCCGTCTTGAGGGGGTTCATGGTGTGTGGTTAGAGATCACAGTTCATGTTGTTCATGTAAGTTCACACTGTGTCAAGATGGAGGGAGTCGCTGTAAACTGATATTCACCCACTGATTGTTTCAGTTTCTCTCCCCGTCTCTCTCTCTCTCACACACACACACACACACACACACACACACACACACACACACACACACACACACACACACACACACACACACACACACGTGTTTCACACCTGCCGCCAGTTGATGTAAACACATCAAGAGGTTTACGTCCCTTCATTACCATCCCCATGACTTTTTTCCAAGTGGGTTTAAAGGGATTCTGGGGATCCTGGAGCAACGGCATTAAATGTCTACGGCTTCTTTAAAGGTTTTTAAACGCTCTATGTGGCCTGTATTCCTGCCCCCCAGTTATAGGCCTTTCCCTTTTATGTGATCAAGATGACGATTTTTTTGCCTGAACCTGTTATCTCTGGCTTTATCCACTTTTGCGTTTTATCTTTTATCTCTGGCTTTATCAATCAATCAGTCAATCAAGCTGCATTAATTCACACACATGACTGTGTAAGATTTTGTGAGAAAATACAAGATTGAATGCAATATATTGCAATATATTTAAGATATGCAATATATTTAAGAGAATTGGGCTATGTTGCCCACTTCTCTCTTAAAGGAAGGATATTTAATCTCAACGGGACTTTGTGGCTCAATTAAGATTATGCAAGAATTGTTACTGTCATTATCATCACCAACATTGTCTTTGTTAATATCATCATCATCATCATTATCATCTTCTTCATCCTCCCCTCATAAGTATAGCTACTTAGCATACGGATGCCAGTGTGTACATAACAATAAAGAGTTTTCACACGGAACGTGCAAACCTCCTCTCTTCACAAACACATCCATTCATGTCTTGGGCTCAGACTGAGTGGACTTCTACCCAGAGGTCAACCAAGTTTTAAGCCGAGCGCTGTGACATCATACCGCGCGTCCAATAAAAAAAACAAAAAGAGAAAAATATGCTCTAAATTCAAGTTTCCGCCGCTTCCGGTGTGGGAAGATGGCGGCACGAATTCAGCTTCACCCAGTATCGTCCATGCAGTGTCTTTGTCCCAGTCTGCTATTACTATGTTTGAAGGATGACACCATGACACAGTATCATCATCAGCGCTACGTTCATTTTACTCTCCATTTCACAGCCCCTTACCGCAGACTCAACCAATCAATCCAAGAACCGTAAAGGCGTTACATAGCGATTTGAGCACAATAGCACAACAGCACAATATTTAACAGAACTCTGTGGTGACCCACATCTATATAACGAGACATTCACCTAAGAGGACGGTGTACCTTTAAGGGTAGAGGCGAGAGGTCAGATAATGCACTTCCGCTTCCGGTACACAGTTCAGTGTCGTTGTCGAATGTATGACATGCAAAGTTGGAGCTAGTAAACTACCTCGACTACGTCTACTCTCACGTCTCCTGTCTCGTTGTTTTCTAACTCCACATTGGTGACCCCGACGTGATCGAACTACTAATACGAGTATGTCTGACAACGACGACGCCGGTGCTAACAACATGGTTATTGCTAACGCTAGCATTTACACCGCTACTGTGAAGCTACCCGACTTTTGGCAGCATAATCCACGGCCGTGGTTTCAACATGTGGAAGCCCAGTTCCAGCTGAGAGGGATAACGCAGGATGCAACGCAGTACTTCCACGTAGTGGCGGCGTTAGACGCATCGACAACGGCGCGAGCAATGACACTGTTGGAAGCTCCGCCAGCTGCTGGCAAGTACGATGCTATAAAGACATTCCTCCTGAAGCTATTTGAACTGTCGGAGCTGGAGAAGGCAGACCGTTTACTGTCCCCGAATGGCCTCGGCGACGGCAAACCGTCTGAGTTAATGGAAAAAATGCTGTCTGTGCTGGGATCGGCTGATCCGGCCTTTCTTTTCACACACATTTTTCTGAGGCAGCTCCCCGCACCTGTACGCACAGCACTGGCCAGTTCTCCTCTCGCCGCCTCCAAGGACTACCGTTCTCTGGCTGCTGAAGCAGACAGGGTTTTCCTGGCCAACCGGCAACAGTTTGTGCATGCCCTGCTACCCCACCAGACCGCCCCACCACCACCTGTGTACGACTATATGGACACCGCGGCTGTGGTGAAAGCCCGCCGCCAACCTTACGACGGGCTCTGTTATTACCATGCCAGGTTTGGGGCAAAAGCAAAACAGTGTCGCAAACCCTGCAGTTACAGGGTTCAGGGAAACGCCAAGGCCGGCGCTCGTTAACGGCTATGGGCGCCGGCCGTGACTGCAAGCTGTTGTTCATCAGAGACTCCTTGTCGGGCCGGCGGCTGCTGGTTGACTCTGGCGCTCAACGCAGCATACTACCAGCACAAGCTGTGGACACGATGACCGACAGTCACGGTCCCCAGATAGACGCCGCCAACGGCACGTCCATTCGGACGTACGGTATCAGACATGCGGACGTGTGTTTTGGCGGCCGACGTTTCGGCTGGGACTTTGTGATGGCTGCTGTATCCACCCCGCTCCTAGGTGCGGATTTCCTCTGTGCTTTCAACCTGCTGGTGGATGTTAAAAACTGTCGCGTGATTGATGCCGTCTCTTTTGCGTCATACCCCTGCACGCTTGGGGGGGCTGGAGTGCTGTGCCTCGCTAACACACTCTCCACCGGGGATCCATACCAACGCCTGCTCGCCAATTTCCCCGAGCTCACCACACCCACCTTCTCCTCGGTGGTGGCCAAGCACGGCGTGGAACATCATATCACCACAGTGGGCCCCCCAGTTTACGCCCGGGCCCGACGCCTCGACTCGGCCAAGCTCGCAATAGCCAGGGAGGAGTTTTCGACTATGGAGCGCCTCGGCATTGTCCGCCGTTCTGACAGCCCGTGGGCTTCCCCTCTTCACATGGTTACTAAGGCCGACGGGGACTACCGTCGCCTAAACAATGCCACGACCCCCGACCGGTACCCCATACCGCACATACAAGATTTCTCTACCCACCTGGCGGGCGCTGCCATCTATTCCAAAATCGACTTAGTGCGGGGGTATCACCAAGTGCCGGTCCACCCACTGGATGTCCCAAAAATGGCTGTCATCACACCCTTTGGGCTCTTTGAGTTTTTACGTATGCCTTTCGGCCTTAAAGGGGCGGCGCAGACGTTTCAGCGCCTTATGGATTCTGTGCTCCGCGACATGCCATTTTTGTTTGTGTACTTAGACGACATCCTCGTGGCCAGCGCGTCGGCGGAGGAACACATGACGCACCTCAGACAGCTGTTTGACAGGCTCAGCGAACACGGCCTCATCATCAGCCCAGCTAAGTGTCAGTTCGGGGAGTCGTCCATCACCTTCCTCGGGCACCACATCACTCCACAGGGGGCCGTTCCCCTCCCTGCCAGGGTTGAGGCTGTCACCATGTTCCCCCGCCCCCGCACTGTACAGTCGCTGCAGGAATTCCTGGGCATGGTGAACTTTTATAACCGTTTCCTGCCCCGTGCCGCCCACATCATGCGTCCCCTGTATGAGGCCCTGCGGGGTAAGAAGTCTAAGGACGAGCTGGACTGGTCTTCGGGGATGGACGAGGCTTTTGTGGCCGCCAAGACCGCGCTGGCCAACGCTGCGCTGCTAGCTCACCCGTCGCCTGCCGCCCCCATAGCCCTTACAACGGATGCCTCCGACTACGCCGTGGGGGCCGTGTGTGAGCAGTGGGGGGGGGGGCTGGCAGCCGTTGGCGTTCTTCAGTAAACAACTCCGTGAGAGCGAGCGCAAATACAGCACCTTTGATAGGGAACTACCGGGTCTCTTCCTCGCAACCAGACACTTTAGGTTCCTATTGGAGGGCCGACAGTTCACCGCTTTCGTGGACCACAAACCGCTGACGTTCTGTATGGCCAAAACCTCAGAACCGTGGTCTGGGCGTAAGCAGCGCCATCTCGCTGCGGTTTCCGAGTTTACCACGGACATACAACACGTGTCGGGCAAGGATAACTTCGTCGCCGACTGCCTTTCACGGGCGGTTGTTAACGCCGTTCACTTGGGACTCGACTACGCCGCTATGGCAGCGGACCAAGCCAAGGACGCGACCGTTCAAGACTACCGGTCGACCCCTACGGCGCTACGGCTGGAGGACGTGACGTTCGACGCGGCCAACACCACCCTCCTCTGTGACATCTCCACCGGTCAACCGCGCCCCCTGGTGCCTACTTCCTGGCGGCGCCGAGTTTTCGACACCGTCCACGGCCTTTCCCACCCGGGAGTGAAGGCCTCGATCAAGCTGGTGAGCGTCAAGTTCGTTTGGCCTGGGCTCCGTAAGGATGTTAGAGCCTGGGCCGGCTCGTGTGTGGCGTGCCAACGCGCCAAGGTGCACCGCCATACCAAGGCCCCTTTGGCGCCGTTTGTGGTTCCAGAGAGGCGGTTTGACCACGTCAATGTTGACCTGGTGGGTCCCCTGCCCCCCTCCCGTGGTTATACGTTCCTCCTCACTATTGTGGACAGGGCCACCAGGTGGCCAGAGGCTATTCCCTTGTCCTCCACGACGGCAGCAGAGGTAGCACGGGCGTTCATCGGCTGCTGGGTGGCCCGTTTCGGCACCGGGGCTCCCAGTTTACCTCGGAGCTCTGGACGGCGGTCGCTGAGCACTTGGGGGTGAAGATCCACCGCACTACGGCGTACAACCCGCAGAGCAACGGACTTTGTGAGCGGTTCCATCGGGACATGAAAGCCGCTCTGCGGGCAAGCCTCACTGGCTGCGACTGGATGGACCGGCTCCCGTGGGTCATGCTCGGCCTGCGTTCGGCCCCGAAGGAAGACCTCCAGACCTCCTCCGCTGAGCTGGTGTATGGCCAGCCCCTGCGGGTTCCGGGGGACTTTCTTCCGGATGCTACGGCTCCCTGGTCGGCCGCCTCAGTGCGTCCCGGAGCGCTGCCGGTGCCTTCGCTCCCGTTCCGATGTCTCAACACTGCCTCCCCCGGTCCTACGTCCCCAAGGATCTGCCATCGGCGAGGTACGTCTTCATTAGGCACGACAACCATCGGTCCCCGCTGCAGCCCCCATACGACGGGCCCTTCCGCGTCCTGGAGGCGGGGGATAAGAACTTTGTGGTGGACATGGGGGGCAGGCCGGAGCGGGTCGCTATAGACCGTCTCAAGCCCGCTCACTTGGACATCGGGGAGCCAGTGCAATTGGCCCTACCCCCGCGGCGGGGACGCCCTCCTAGGTCGGCTCCGGCACCTGCCTCTGTTCCTGCTTCGGCCCCGCCTATGGCCCGGGTTTCGGCCCCATCTGTTTCCCCTCCTGTGAAGCGCAGCCGTTATGGCCGCAGGGTCCGCCCCCCCGACTCGTCACCTGTTTTCCCCGTGACTTTGCACTATGTCACTGACTGTTCTGTTGTAGAGTCTATTATTATGTTCATGACTTGCGCTTTTGCTGTTTTGCATTGTTTTGTGTAGGTGAATTCTGGGGGGGGCCTGTGTGGTGACCCACATCTATATAACTAGAGACATTCACCTAAGAGGACGGTGTACCTTTAAGGGAAGAGGCGAGGGGTCAGATAATGCACTTCCGCTTCCGGTACACAGTTCAGTGTCGTTGTCGAATGTATGACATGCAAATTTGGAGCTAGTAAACTACCTCGACTACGTCTACTCTCACGTCTCCTGTCTCGTTGTTTTCTAACTCCACAACTCGTTGATTTTCCGGTTTGCCTGTCATTGTCTGACACTATATTTCATTTATGTTATGTAGGCTTGATACAAGCGCATGTAGGCCAATAGATTCTTTCGGTCGTGTTTCCCCACTCCAAATCAAGGCTACTCCCCATAGGGGTTAGGCTACTCACTTATATTTGAATCGGAGTTAAAACTGGGAATGTCTTTCATGAGTCTCTTTTCCATAGACAACATGGCAAGTGAGACGCTCGTTGGTCATTGTGTTTCTGAGAAATGTTTTGATTCTTTTTAGCGTCGAGAAACATCTCTCAGCCTCCGATGTGGTCATCGGGGTTGTGATTTGGATGCGAAGGAGTCTAACGGTCTCGGACAGGGTGAGTTGGAGGTGGTTTTCCACTATGAAGTGGAGCAGAGCCACAGTGCCACTGCACACATGGAACTCCTCTCTCTCGTAGACGCAGCTTGGTCCTGCTGATCATCGGGTATGCCTCAGCTGTGCTGTTGAGTGCTGCGTGAGGGAAGTGCTGTTTGTGAATGATGAATAAGTCGTTCTGCATCAGTGTAGCACTTTGTAGGTGTTCCGTGAATGCAAAGCGCTCCTTAGCATCAGCCAATATGATATGGAACACCTCAGTTTATTGAATAATTTATTTATTACAATACTTATTTTCCAGTTGAAACTGTAGGTAGGGCGGCGCCCTGGCGCCCCTAGTGGACGACACGCCACTGGCGCGGACAGCGGTAGTGAACTGGAAAATTGTCTGTAAGTATCAACATTCAGAAGAGACACGCTTGCTCCAGTGTCCAACAGCAGAGGAATGCACACATCATTGAGGTTGACTGTGCATGATTTGAACGCCACTGGCCCAGGGGTCACATTGGGAATAACGGTGGGTGCAGACTGGGAGGCGTGGCTCTCTGACCCAGCTGGGGAGGAGCGACAGACGTTAACAAAATGATTTTGCTTACCGCAGCTAAGGCGTGTCTGGCCACGGGCTGGACAGCTCTGGGCCCTTGAGGCGTGAGACCGAGATCCACAGTGTACCGCAGGGCTGTTGTGGGCGGAGCCGAGAACGCTGTCGTTGCCCCAGTTGCATGACATCCGAGGAGTCAGGGTCTGCTTCGCTCTGGCTGGGAAGCGTCCCGGGGGGAAACCTCGAGTAAAGAGAGCAATCTGAGGAGGCAAATTGACTGGGGGGTGGCCACTTGCTGTGTAGTTAGCATAGCTGCACACTCAGCTGCACTCTCCACTTGCGATGCAATGGTAATTGCTCTAGACAGCGATAGATCATCTGGTTGAAGTATAAGTGTCTCACGCACCTTCGCGCTTTTGGTGTGTTCAATCAGCTGGTCGCGGACCATCTCGTCCTGCAGCGCGCCAAACTTGCACGAGCTAGCCAGCCCTCGGACATTAGCCACATAGTGCTGCACAGACTCACTCGCAGTAGGTGGTGACGCTGACGGAATAAAAATCGCCGAAGGAGGGCACTTTCTGGAGCAGCAAAATGGGTGTTCAGAAGCCCCACAGCTGCCATAGTCAGTGATGATCCCTAGCGTCCCGAGCACACGCTGACCCTCAGCTCCCAGGCAGTGCTGGAACAGAGCCTTCTTCCGAGCCGCGCTCGCTGCGCTCGGCCCCGAGGCCATGAGGTAAGTTTCGAAGGACTGTAACCGGCGAGTCCAGGGTATTGGACGCTCGCCAGGCAATGCCAGAAAGGTGGCAAGTGGTGGAAGAGAATTATCAGCCATCTTCGTCGCCACTATTATGTTTGAAGGACGCCACGTTCGTTTTACTCTCCATTTCAAAACCCCTTACCGCAGACTAAACCAATCAATCCAAGAGCAACCATAAAGGCGTTACATACCGATTGCAGCACAATAGAACAGTGCTAACCCAGATGCAGCACTGATGACCCAGTGTGCAGACATAACATCTGCGTCTGTTTGTTTTGTCCTCGTTTGATGGCTGGGAGAGCTTGGTCTGCTGCGTCCTGTGGGCCCAGGGACAACGGCCCTGACCGGAGCTGCGCCCGAAGAGGTAACACCGCGGGCGGTCTGACAGGACGGGGAAGCGGGGCAGGCTAAGCTAACTGCTAGCCCCTGCAGACCGGCAGTTCCGTCAGTCATCCTGGCTGGCCTTCAGTCTCCTGTTTGGACTGTGTGGCACTGAGTGGCCTGTGTTATTAACTGTTTTTGTTTTTGTTTTTTGCTTTGTTCTGTTTTTGTATGTTTTTGGGGGTGTTATTTTTGGGGAATTCAGGATGTGAGTTCTTGTCTTTTGTGTCGCACTGATGTGGGCTGGGGGAAACGGAATTTCGTTTCTTTTTGTGTACGCAAGAACATGACAGAAATGATAATAAATTGTTGCTGATAGTTGAGGAAGGACAGAAAGATTAAGAGCTTTGTTTGAAACTCAAGAGACATTCACGTCGCTGAACATGGCGGCCTTGTCAAATATCGTTGGCAGCCTGTTGCTTTTGTCTGAGAAGCAGCGTAAAGGAGTCCCCGCAGAGATGAATAGTAATCTGTAAGTACACACGCCAAAAGTGACCGTGCTCAGTGAAATCACACACACTCTCTCACACACACAAACAGCAGAAAACATATACATCTCATACACTCTCTCTCTCTCTCTCACACACACACACACACACACACACACACACACACACACACACACACACACACACACACACACACACACACACACACACAAACAGCAGAACACACACACAAACACACAAACAGCAGAAAACACGCACACACACACAAACAGCAGAAAACACACAAACCCCTCTCACACACACACACATACACACACACACACACAAACAGCAGAAAACACGCACATACACGCACACACACACACATAATAATAGCATTTAATGTTGCACACAACTATGAAGACTTATTTGAAAAAAATAAAAGTGCATCCAGTTCTCAAATGTAAATAAGTGGTAAATTCCCCACAGCTGAGGAGGAGACAGTAGCATCACTACACCAGCATCTCCCTTATAGAAAGTCCGGTGGAACACTTGATGCATCTCAAACCCCCAAAATTACACAGTTGGCCGTGTAATGCGGGTGATATGAGAACAGAGGGCTATACGACCGTACATCGTTTTGTCAAGGAGGTGAGACTATCATTCAGACAAATGCTCCGGTGGGATGAGGAGGTCTTGAACCTGTCAGTGGGATGGGTGTGCGAGGGTATTCTTTGTTAAGAGGGAGAGAGGAGGGTTCATAAAAGGCCATTTCTCTCTGCAATTGTGAGAAAATAATAATAAAAAAATCTCATTAACAGTGTCCGAAGGGAAGAAACACAAACATAGAAGAGTTCCAGATGTTACAAGAAGAATCCGAGGCAGCACCCGCCCCCCCCCCACGCGGCAATCAAGACATATGTGCTTGTCTGAAACTTTACTTAGATTTTTTAAAAACAAAAAAAAAACAAAAAACGGATACATGATAATTAACTTTTCAGCTTTGCGTATCAACGTGCTCTGGATGAAATCAAAACGGCGTGTTACGCAATCGTAGCCTGGTATCCTGGTAACAGTAAATCTCCGTTGGTCAACGGGATTCTGCTGTGGATGAAGGTGTACTTGACTCATCATCAGTGAGGGACCGCGGTCTTTTTCATATCCCGAGATCTGATTGAGCTGACCGAGTAAAAGAGAAACATGCTTACATGTGTATAAGCGCACCAAATTAAACACACAATTACAGACACACTTTCTCACGCACACACACAGAGCAAAACGTAATGATGAAGCAGCATACTCACAATCCCCCTCACCCCAGTCCCATCAGGTACTGATGGCTCGGACAGTGAACCTGGGCTTGTTAATCTCTCCCTCTCTCCTTCTCTTTGATGTCACCGTATTTCCTTTCTGCGTACTCCTTAAAATAGGTCTACCGGGATTTCACTCCTACCTAACACGACCATGGGCGGTCAAAATTACCGCCGGTTTTCAACTCTGTATTCTATTAAGATAAATACCCAGTTGAGATATTAATGCATTTCATGTGTTAGTATGTCTGTTAGGAAACGACTGACACTAAAATGAACATTTTAACAACTATAATACTACTTTTAAACTATTTAAACTTCAGAGACACATGGTCAACCTTGAATAGCAAAACTGAAAAAGGAGAAATATTACCTGAAAAACAAAACGCAAAACACATATTGCTAATCTAACAAACGTAACAAGGCCTATAAAATGTGAAATGTAAAAAAAATAATAACTGAAAATAACCGTTGAAACAGCCCCAAACAACGACCGGAACTTAACAACTACGGTTTTTAAACTCTATAGTCTGTCAAGATAAATAGCCAATTGAGATATTAATGCATTACATAGTATGTTAGCATGTCGGTAATGAAACTAACTGACAACAAAATTAACATTTTAACAACTGTAAAACTATTTATCAAGCAATTTAAAATCGCCGCTGTCCAACGCCTGTAAATACTGTAACGCCTCGGTGGTAGTCATGGTGCGTCTGTAACGGCGTCTGTAACCAGACATGTTGGTAATAATCAAAAACCAAGTTTAGACTATTATGCTACACTGGAGAACGCTGGTTTTTGTTTTTTATTATTATCTTATTTCTGTAGGACAGAGCAATGAACTTTGCGAAGGAAATGATGTGACCAACACTTCCATAAACAGACGTCATAAATAATGATATGACGCGCAAATTACGAGCGGTCACTTTGACCGCTCATGGTCGTTTTAAGTAGATCTTATCATAACTTTTTGTGCAATTGATCTAAAACTCATCTTAATGCAAATATATGCAAATGTATGCGCATTCAGGGAGCGTCAGGTCTGTATCACCCCCCCCCCCCCTACAAAGTTATTCAATTTAAAAATCCAAAACCGTCAAAATGACCGCCTGGTCGTCTGTCATGCACGGCACCCTGACCTAAAACCAATAACAGTATCAACACAACAACAACTAAACACACGCGCACACACACACACACAAACACGGCTCCACATCCCTTCTCTCAGGCACAGCTTCAGTGTGTGTGCTTAACGGAGCGTGAGCTCTTCTTGAAAGGGGAGCGATGTGTGGGAGAACATCTTGCCTCCCCCCTCATCTCCTCCAAACTGGTTCATGGATGTGTGTGTGTGTGTGGAGTAGGATTCGACTTTTTTTTTGGGGGGGGGGGATTTTTCCCCCTTTTTCTCCCAATTGTACTTGGCCAATTACCCTATTTTTCGGAGCTGTCCCGGTCACTGCTCCACCCCCTCTGCCGATCCGGGGAGGGCTGCAGACTACCACATGTTTCCTCCGATATATGTGGAGTCGCAAGCCGCTTCTTTTCACCTGACAGTAAGGAGTTTCACCAGGGGGTCGTAGTGCGTGGGAGGATCACGCTATTCCCCTCAGTCCTCCCCCCGAACAGGCGCCCTGACGACCAAAGGAGGCGCTAGTGCGGTGACCAGGACACATACCCACATCGACCAAGCCGGAGGTAACACGGGGATTCCAACCGGCAATCCCCGTGTTGGTACACAATGTAATAGACCGCTACGCTACCCGGACGCCCAGCAGGAGTCGACTTGTCGACCTCTCTGATGACGCTTTAAGCTTGACGTCAACTAGTCGCTGATCACGTGATTATGACATTAACAGCATGGACGTCTAAGAGAAGAAGACAGGTGAGGAGCCTGGTGGCGGGTCATCGCAACAAACCAGTAGTTCAGGGGTTGGCAACATGTGCCTGCGGTGGCACGGGAGGCCATTAACACGGGCACGTGGAGCAATTGAATTTAAAAAAAATCGTTTTTGATAACAAACATTTTTAATACAAAATTTTGCCACACATGACTATACCCCTTATGTATAGTCACGTGTGGAGGAGTTTGGGTGGGGGCTAACACCCCCCGGACAGGTAAAGGGAGGGGAAGGGGAGCAGTGTGGGCAGACAGACAGGGTGTCGCTGGGAAGGAGGGGTAGAAGGAAGGATCCGTGTCTTTTTTCGGAGTAAAACATTCACAGTTTATTGGCCGTCTACGATCTATAGTGGCTGTGGCCTTCAATTGCTACGCCACTAATTTTAAGTGTGTTAATAATGATACAGGGAAGAAAGATATGATACTATAACAATGCAACATTACCAGCAGGGGGCACAGTTCAGTGGTAGAGCAATTGACTGTATATCAAGAGGTCCCTAGTCACGTCAACTCTGCTGGGAAACACAATTACAATGACTTTTTGACCGTCTTACTCCTTACTCACTGTCCGTGTCAAGTGTGCTTGTGATGTTTAGGTCTGTGAAGTCATTCTTGTTTTTAATGCACTTTTTGTTTTTAATATTTATTGTGTTATTTTTTTATGTGCCACTGAGGTCCTTGTGAAATGTTATTTTGTTCCCTTGTATGTATGAGACATGCATACAAGGCAATGACAAATAAAAGCAGTCTAGTCTAGTTCAAATCTGGGTGCCACCTAAAACTTTTGTTAGTTAGTATTCATATTTCATAGTTTGTGCAAGAAGCATACTTCCATGGACCACTGAGTGCCAAAAATGTGCAGCTTTTCATTTGCTACACCAGGTGGTTTCACTGATCAAGGTCATTGATCAAGGTTGCCTGAATCCCAAAAATCTGTTAGGGGACTTCTTCCTTTGTGATCAGATGAACTGATGCAACATAGAAACAACCAGCAAGAACACCTGCACGTAACAGCAGGTGTTCATTAGATCAATTTTATAAACATAGATGCATCACGGTACTGATTCCAGGCCCTTTTCCAAAGGCGAGGGTGAGGAGGAGTTTATTTTTCTTGTTCAAAATTGTTCCATAAGTCATTATCGCCCATGTGGATAGAGCACTGTGGATGAAGAGCCCTCCTCCATTTGGTGGGATCGCATAGAGAACAACATCTTTAATGAGAAAGACTGGCTGGAAAACTTCAGGATGCATAAAATAACTTTTACATGTCAAATGTTAAATTTCAAACTTTTAAAATTTAAATACTGGACCAATCACTGGTTCATTGGTTTAATCATATGCACTTTGGCAAGCTTTTCAGCAATCTTCTTGTAAATATACTTCTTTTTCACACACCCCTACAGTGTTTTTGACTATTCCCCTCCCACCTAACATCAAGAAATAATGCTTATCTCCTCATCGAAGACTCTGCAGCCATACGCGTCTTGTCTCTATTATTGTCAGGTGAACGTTTAAAGAATTGCTTGTCTCTTTACTGTTGCTAAGGAACCAAACAAACTCTCTGATGGACTCATCCGGATACCTTGCCATCCAAGTGAATTCACTAGCTTTCACCCAACAATGCAGACAGGACCGGACTGATGTGGACTCATTCCATGGTGTGAAAACCCTACTGGTTGAAATCATATTTGGAACATACATAATTTTCCTGTGGATCAAGAAATCCTCATTTCATCTCTGGGTTCAATTTTGCTCCTCCTCTTTTGGCTGCTCCAGTTAGGGGTTGCCACAGAAGATCATCTGTTTCCACCTCTTCCTGTCCTCTCCATCTTCGCCTGGCACGTCAACCATCTGCATGTCCTCCCTCACCACATCCATAAACCTCCTCTTTGACCTTCCTCTTTTCCTCTTCCCTGGCAGCTCCATATTCAGCATCTTTCTCCCAATATACCCAGCATCTCTCCTCCACACATGTCCAAACCATCTCAATCTTGTCTCTCTTGCTTTGTCTCCAATCTGTCCAACCTGAGATGTCCCTCTAATATAGTCGCTCCTGATTCTGTCCTTCATCACTCCCAATAAAACTCTTAGCATCTTCAACTCTGCCACCTCCAGCTCATCCTCCTGTCTTTTTGTCAGTGCCACTGTCTCCAAACCATACAACATAGCTGGTCTCACAACCATCTTGTAAACCTTCCCTTTCACTCTTGCTGGTCATCTCTGGGTTCAATGTCTTTTTAAAAAGACATGTACATGGTAGCCGATGCTGAGGATACAATTCATTTGAAAAATCAAGCAAAAACATATCTTTCCCTGAGGTCAGCCATTCAGGAAAAAACAAGTGGGTGAAGATATCAAGTGCTACCCAGCTGGCAAAGTTTGGTGGCAGAGCAGTTCAGCTGTGGCTGCCGTTGGCACCTCTAACAACATTACCTAAACAGATACTTCTCCAGCGGTGGCGCTGTTTCCCTCCTCACTGCTTTTATTCCACTGAGCCTGGTCGTTTAACATGTTAACCTGTTGTACCAGGTCTGAAAACCCTCTGACTGGATAGATGGATACCTGGCAGAATAGAAAGCCTGAAGTACTGTGCAGGCCCAAGTACTGAGATTTTTTTTAAAAGTGTTTCATAGTTTATGTTGGAGTCACGATTGCTGTGCACACAAATCCCTCAGTCGCCAGGCTTATATCTGTGTATGTGTCATATACACACATTTATTTCAGGTTGTTAAACAGAAAAGGCCTAGTAATTGTGATTGTGTGTGTCCAGGAAAATACAGCAAAAACGGTTTGTCCACAAGACACACAGTATTGAGATAACAGCAGAAACTTAGCTGAGGGGGTATAGCTCAGTGGTAGAGCATTTGACTGCAGATCAAGAGGTCCCTAGTTCAAATCTGGGTGCCCCCTAAACATCTTGGCTTACAATCGTTATCATATTTCATAGTTTGCAGTTGCTCGGCTTCGTAACTTGACTCTGGCCAATAAAAAAGGCTTGATAGACTCATCAAATGGGCTAGGAAGATGTCAGGGAGAAGTTAAGCCCAGCTTACCAACTGTTATAATATAGTGGGGGAAAGTTAGCAGGAATTTGACCAATCTGGGAAGTAAAGTGTTACCAATAAATTTCTTCACCAATGTGTTCCTTAAGGTGTGTAGTAACATGTATTAAAATGTTGAAATTCAACTCCCGGGGGTAACCTCCGAAAAAATTGCTCAAAGTCAGGGTACCGATAACAGATTTTCGAAAATTGAAAAAAGCTTAAATTGGACTTAACTTACGTTTGAGGGGTCAAACTAGGAATTTGTCATGATTCTAAGTTGATTGCAAGCATTTATTTTTCACCAAGACCCTGGTAGAAAAATATTCACATCCACTTTCCCACTCATCATCCCCCCCCCATGCCGTAGAGGGCACCCGACATGTTGAAGCCATTTACATCCTTTTTCTTTATTGATCACGGGCTGACTGAATATACTGCTTTCAACACCTGATACGTACGCATTCTCAACAATTTTTCTAACAAGCTGAAATGTCTCTCTGCACAACACTGATGATTCTCATTTGTTACATAAAAGGTGTAACTTTGCTTGTTCTTGTTAGCTAGCTAACAGTAAGTAATATGATCGGCTAACGTAAATGTTAACTTCCACTAAAAGTTGTCATTCTAGCTTAACAATACTTGTTAGCTGGCTCATAGTTGTCATACGTTGTCTGACTCTCATGTGTGTACTATACTCCAAAACTTACATCTGATTTATTTATTTAGTTAAATGCTAGCTGTCTGCTCCATTAACTACCTAGCTAGGTTAAAGTGGTGTAGCCTGTACTGCCTCAGATTTTTTTTTTAAATTTATTGTTACGGTTAAGCAAATCTATTCTTTTACACCTCAGTACAATATTTCAGAAACTATGCCTCTATGACAGATTCGGTCTTTATTCTACTTTGTGTAGGCTATGGGTCTTCAGTAGGCTAATATGGAAGACGATGTGAACCCACCTCTGCTCAAGTGCTTCTTCTGTGAAGGCCTGGAAACGCCAGGTG
Source organism: Lampris incognitus (assembly GCF_029633865.1). Lineage (NCBI taxonomy): Eukaryota > Metazoa > Chordata > Actinopteri > Lampriformes > Lampridae > Lampris > Lampris incognitus. Next base: position 31,265,974 of record NC_079220.1, on the reverse strand, counting down.
AGAGGCTTTTGCAAGGAACTTCTAAAGGCTACGCTACTTTATTGAAACATGCAGAAGTCATGGAAAATGCTACAATTTTGGAGCGTATGAAGAATGATGAAAATGAAGGAAGACTTAGATACCACATAAAGTGTAAAGATTATTTGTACAACAAGTTTGTCAAGGTCACCAAGACGTCAGCTCAAGCATCAAAGGCAGAGGAAGAGACAGCAAAGCTGAAGCGAAGGCGCACTTGCTCTGAGTTCAGTGCATCAACTGCATGCACCTCTTCAAGTTCACGGTCCGTTCAGCTTCTGTACAAGAATGTATGCATTCTTTGCAACCAACCCGCTCATCTCTACGAACATAAACCAGCAGACGCTAGAAAGAAATATAGAGTGCCTGATAATGTGACTGTGGATAGACTAAAGGCAAGCTTGCTGAAGATAGCAAGGAGTCGTGGAGATGACTGGGGCACAGAAGTCCTTGGACGTCTGGAAGGGATCGATGACTTAGTAGCAGAAGAAACCTTGTATCATTTGCGCTGTAAACTTCTTTTTGAAAAGGGTAGGCCTTACTACAAGACTGCAGATGAAGGACCAAGGAAGAGAGGACGAAAGAAAATAGATGATGAGCGAGAGGTTGTTTTTATTGAATTATGCGAATGGCTAGACACAGAACTCGAGCATGGGGTGATGACGCTTGACCAAGTCCACGAAAAGATGCAGCAGTTTGATCAGTCACCC